>NC_137466.1:89191259-89493746 GCF_964235325.1 Thermobia domestica
AGTCTTGCCATCAGAACCGTGAGACGTAAAACTTAAATATTTCATTTCTTTTCTTTTCTTTCTCCTGCAAATTTACTGCTTTGATATGTTTTACAGCTAGAGTACAACTAACTAAAAATGTCAATTCTCATTGCAGATGAAGAATCAGATCCCGAATATCAACCTGAAGATGGGGATGAGGAGGAATCAGATAGCGAGTGCCCGACTTCTTCACGGGGTGAAGATGAGGAAGAACAGGAACCAATAGATATGGCTGGCTGGACAGTTGTGCTTCATCCACATGAAGATACAAGACCCGACGCCTTGGTTCAGTTTTCCGGTGATTTTGAAGGATTTACACCAGCTTTGGATCTCGATAGTTGTAAGTCAGCTGTGGACTGTTTTG
Organism: Thermobia domestica; assembly: GCF_964235325.1. Classification (NCBI taxonomy): domain Eukaryota; kingdom Metazoa; phylum Arthropoda; class Insecta; order Zygentoma; family Lepismatidae; genus Thermobia; species Thermobia domestica. Next base: position 89,191,645 of record NC_137466.1, read on the forward strand.
AGGCTTTTGTTCCAGAGTCTTTAGCTAATGATAAATGCAAATGGACGAATGAGAAGGCAGGTATATATTTCATTCAAACACATAATGAGAATATGTAAGTAAACGGAATAAGATGGAAAAATTGACCGTTAGTGAGTTCTACACATTCCTATCTCTTGTGTTCATAATGGGTATTGTGAAGAAACCTAAAAGTCAAGATTATTGGGTTCAAGACATTTTGCTAAATGGTCCTAGTGTGTTTCACAGAAATATAATGAGCAGGAACAGGTTTGTTTCCATCTTAAAATTTTTACGCTTGTCGGATCCTAATGCATACCGACCTAACTCGCCCTTGACAAGACTGCACAGTTCTTTGCCAAACTCAGAGGAAACTGTCAAATCCTTGGAGATCCTGGAACAGTGTTTGCAGTTGATGAGCGTCTTCTTCTGTTCAAAGGGCGCCTACATTTTCGACAGTATATGAAATCTAAGAGATCTAGATTTGGCATCAAATTGGTCTGTCTCTCATCAGGACATCCTCAGTTGAGAGGATACACGTGGAACTTCGCACTGTATATTGGAAAGGACGTCTATGATGTCAGTTATCTACAAGGTACTGAATCCTTGTCAATGTCAGAAAGAGTTATGGTTTTTCTGGAACAGAGTTTGTTGAACCAAGATCAGGAAATAATTTTGGACGATTTGTATATATCTGATAGGCTTTGTGATTATTTACTGACTGTGAATACATAAGCCACAGGAACAATAAGACCTGCCAGAGGAGTTCCAAATGAACTTCCCAATGTTCCTTTGGAAGAACATCAATTTTGTTTCGTGAGGCAAAACAACAAGTTACTTGTGAGGTATAAAGATAAAAGTGATGTTTATGTACTAAGTACGAAACACTGCTGGTTTTGTAAGTAAGGAACGGTACCTCAAAGGGAGAAGAAGAACGGATTTCAAGAAGCCAGAACTCATAGAACACCATAATACTCACATGGGTTCGGTAGATCTCATAGATCAGAATATTGAACCATATGACTGCACACGAAAAAGTCACACGTGGTTCAAAAAGCTTGGACTTCATATGCTGCAAAGAATGGCACGAAATGCACGTGTGCTGTACGAACATGCAACTAGAAGGAATGTTCCCCTCTGCTTATTCATCAGAATTCTGTGTGATGAATTTCTGACAAAATATTCCCCACAGTACACAGTTATTGTGAGGAACGTAGGAGCTCCAGAGAAGTATCAGAAAGTTAGTCACTGCCATGTGAGACTTGGAACTGTGATATCAGTAACAGAAAACAGGAGAAAGCAACAAAAAAAGGTGCAGGGAGTGTCACAAGGGCAAGAAGCGAGTGATGACGACTTTGGTGTGTGGTGGATGTAAGGATCTCCCAGGACTTTGTTCACTTCTTTGTTTCAAAAAGTTCCATGGCATGTCCAAATGACTTTGGAAATAACTGTGTTGTGTGTACTGTGAAACGAATTTTGTGTTTCTTGAAGCCTAAAGTGTCATATATACATAATAGAACAAATGTATGCTTGTATTGTGGTGACATTTCCATACTATTCATAAGAAACAAAAGTCAAACATTTTTATGTCAAGTAATCTTTAAAATTTTGTATTTATTATAATGTACATTGTTTTATCCAACTTATGTAATAAAACAAAATTGTTGAGTAATTTAAACAAAAAATATTGAAACTATCAAAGAAAATAGTTATATGAGACGAGTTGTAACTTTTCAATATGAATATTGTCTTTATTATTTATATAAATTTTGTATTATCGCCCAATAGCAATGCCAAGTAAAACAGCTTGAAAATATCAAGGACAAAGGTAAAATACCACGAATTCTGAAAATCCAATATGGCTGCCGTCAGCCATTTTGTTTATTATATGCATCTACACTAGTGTACCACTTTGTATTACCGCCCAATAGCAATGTAAAGTGTAAGAGCTTGAAAACATCAAAGAAAATAGGTGAAATAATACGGTCTAAAAATTCAATATGGCTGCGGCGGCTATTTTGTTTATTATATGCATGTACACTGGCGTGCAATTTTGTATTATTACCCAATGTAAATGTAAAGTAAAATAGCTTGAAAATTTCTAGGAAAATAGGTGAAAAAAGACGCTCTTTAAATCCAATATGGCTGCCCTCCGCATTTTGAATTTCTAGAAAAAATCCTAAAGCATCTTGTGGACTTCTTGTGTTAGCTGCATAATTCATTATGAATCTAGCATCAACCTAGCTTGAATAAATGATGAGAAATAGGCTTGAAAAATTATATTATTCTTCAAGAAATTCTTTGTCCTCACAACAAGTGGGCGAAATTTTGCTGGTGGCGAAGGGGTTAATGAGCCGTTGCGTCCATAGAGGCAAGCGTGCTCTGTAAGAAACGTTATCGGGAAAAGACTACGATACTGAGTGAGAAGGTGACATTCACGAATTATAATCATATCAGTAGTAGAGATCGATATCAGTGCAATACTGTTCTGTAAACTTAATAATTTGTTAGAATATGGTGGAAAGGACTCATCTAAATAATTACAATCCTGAAAATGCATCTGGTCTGCTTGAGGCAAATAAAATTGCCACAGAGATTGTATGTGTGATGGGCTCATCAAAGAGTGTCATTTCCCGAATTCAGAAAACAGCCATGCGTGTGCATGGTCGCGCAAAATGTACAGCACTACCAGTTTGCAAAAACATAGGCCGGTTTTTGCAAAAGGGAATCTACTGTACTGTCGCTCCAGTTCAAATTGATCATGTTGAGCTTTTGATGTCCAAGTATCTTCAAAGCTACTTCACGATGACTGAATGTGGTTAGATTTTTGCCAGGAAGCCAGTGAAGGTGTTCAATTAATCCCCGACCACGTCGTGACAGATATGATGCTAACGAGAACATCGTGATTTGGACGAAAGGAAATGGTCTACAACGCTGTTCTTAGATGAATTACGGTTCTATGTAACAAGTGATTCTGGACATCACATGGTGTGGAGAGAATAAAGAGCACAATATAATCGCCATCACACTTATGAATTTGACAAATATAGGGGTTTTGGAGTTACGATATAATAATGACATAGTGAAAAATAAAAGACCACCACTGCACACCTTCGATGCAGGATCCACTATTGGAGAACGGTATTATTATAAGGATCCTGAAAGGATATGTTCGTCTTTTCCGTGAACATGGGTTATTGCTTTCTCATCAGATTTACGACAAGAACTCAAAATCGCAAAAATTGGAAATACGAGGATTCACATCTTCAACGACGCTTTGTTTACATGAACGACATGAGGTACTGCTCGTATATTGGTAATTTGATGTATGCGGACCTTTTCCCAAAAGTTATGGGTCAATATGCGTTTATACCCTGGCAATTCTTACGAGTATAAAACGATATTAAAACTACTTAGAACTGCCCTTATGAAGACACTGGGAAGTGAGGACAACAACCATATAGTTTGGCCAGCATATTCGCCAAACATGCCTGGAATGCCCCTGGAAAATGAGTTGCCCAGAGGATCCACCACACCAGACCTAGACTCTAAAAACTAGCCTTAAGGAGAATGGGACATCATATCTTAGCTCTTTTAGACATCTCGGATATCATCTCGAACAGACATGCAGGTTGCTGTGATGTTCGTGATCGCCATATGCTTTAATGGTATGGTTAGAACTATCTATATTCATAACAACTTGGATTTCATGTCCTATTACTTAACTTTTTTTTAGGTTTATCACGTCGTGCTTCTTTGCGTGGCGGGAATCTTTTGACATTTTGTACTCATATATTGATCACCTGATGTACCCGGCTTTGTTCCGAAAAGTTATGGGTCAATATATGTTCGTCCACTAATAATTGTGAAGGAACGAAGAACGATATTGAAATCACATTATTATGTTGACATATTCATTTCACATTATATTATTATTATTGTAGAACAAATTTATACAAATTCTTAATTGAACATTCCACTGCAATCGTAGTCTATACGTCATTTCAAAATATGAAGTCTTCGTTACATACACACCTATCTTCTCATTGGTAATTCTATAATGTTGCCACATCCACTACTAAGAGTTATACCTATATTCTACTTAAATGGAGTACGAAGAAAATGCTACTGGGGAATGTTAAATTGTCGATCTGGCAAATACGTCGTAATTTTTCAGATCTGAAAGAAGTTATTACTATTTGCGGTTAAAATGGGAATAAGTGTCAAATAAAAGACACGAAAATTTACTTTACAATTTAATTTACTTTACTCTTCTGATTGAATTACATGCTGTATTGAAGTTTTCTGTTCTACGACTGCTAAAGGAAATAATGAGAAACGAATGATGGTAATGGAGGGAATGATAAAATAATAATATGCCTAGTTCTCCATAAATACTGTCCCAACTTTTAAGGATGGCTGTACTTCCGCCCGCTGTACAACGTCAAGAGCGGTATCGGTGAAGCGTGAGTCAACGCTGGATGAGCTGAAGAAGTATAAATGTGTCACTTGTAAGTTTACCGCACTATCCAGCGCTTTATTGAGACTGGAACTGTGAAAGATGATCCGCGCCGAGGAAGACCACGCACAGTAAAATACCAGAACACTGCCTCGTAATTAAAATCACAAAATTCTGGATTAATTATTTATAGTCCGAAATTATGAATGATCTCAATAATAAATAACGCGAAAACGTGTAATACACTCTGCCGTACAAGACAATAATATATTCTGCAGAATAGAATTACTGTTACAGTTAGCAATATATAGTAAATCAGACAGCAGCGGGTATTTGTTTTAAATCATCGTTATTCCAACTCAACGCTTAAAGATCAGTGGTCTTTCCTCACAGCGCAAATGCACACATTCGACATACCTGCCGAACTAGATGTGACTATTGCATTGACCGCTAGGACTGATCAATGGAGACTTTCCTGTATTATCAAAATAGAGGGGAGAGAGAGAGAGAAGGAGAGGGAAATGGATATCTTATACTTTCATGAAGACAACAGGATTCCTTTCAAAATAAGAAGATGAACGTTCTTCTCAGAATAGTCAGAAACCACTAAACTACATAACTCTTAAAATGTTTAAACTGACGAAGTTTCTGGTTACTTACCTCATGTATGGGTCAACACTCCAGTATTCAGCCTTACAAAGAATTTCTGAAATAAATAAAGAAAGCGATATGTATTCTAATTTGCCATTCTGAAAGTGATCTCCAGAAGTTAGACGTAAATTTATTGGGATACTAAACATGTTGTTTGAGCTCTTAAACCACGTAATATTCATACCAATGGCTGCTCGTTCATTTACTAAAATTTTATCATATGCTAAGGTTTCATCTACGTGCAAATCGTATTAGCAAGTTCACAGCGTAAGACAGAAGATAAAATGTTATACAAAGACATATGGAAACTACGACAATCACGATAAAATTGGTAGAATTCATACTACTGTTAATCTCTCAGACCATCTCATTAACTTATACCCAATTCTAGATCATGTATCAAACGAATCTTCCCAAACTAGGCCATAAGTCTTTAGGAATGTTTCAATCACGGCCGGGCTTAAGTTGATTGAACTGAACAGTGTGCGAATTAAATAATTTATATTTGGGGGGGTGGAGATAAAATTAGGCCAACAGGACGTAGAATCTGAAGGTGCAATAATTCGAAATGAGGCAATAATGCCTACCCCTACACACACACACACACACACACACACACAATATATGACATCTATAATAAATAAATGATTTATTAATTAATTAAATATACACTACTATTTGCGTCACCCTATCTAACTTTGGACTTTGACCCCGACATTTGTGACGTCATAGGTCAAAGGTCAATGACCTTGGCCCGGGGTCAATGACCTAGGGGTTCTTAGGACCGCCCCCTCTAAATTTTGGCAGGGATACCTTGGCCCACTCCCTAAATTTTGGCAGGGGTACATAGGACCACCCCCTTAAAATTTGGAAATTGCCAAATCTAAAAATTGGGTATGGTGGCCTAGGACCAGGGTATGTACCTCTATTAGTATTGGGTAAAGAATTGCCAATAAGTTAAATTTCGGGGGGTTTTGACCTAATTCATCCCCTTTGATGAGTGTTATTACCTTATATAGTTATATGGGCGTATACGGAGGTCCATTCCGTTTCATAAGAAATGGGTATATTGGTGCACCCCTTTAAAAATTTGGGAGGGGTACATTGGCCCACCCCTTAAGTTTTGGAAATTGCCCAATTTAAACATTTGGTATTGTAGTATAGAACCCTAATATAGATCACTATAAATTTCGGTGGTCCACCTCGTTCCCTTTTAGGGGTACAAAATTGCCAAAATATAAACGTAAGCAATACGTTGTACCACGGGGTTGGTTTTTGACCTAATTTATCCCCTTGGATGAGGTCCTATTATCTTATATAGTTATATGGTCATGTATAGGGGTCCATTCCCTATCATAAGACAGGTACATTGATGCACCCTTTAAATTTTTGGAAGGGGTACCTTGGCCCACCCCTTAAATTTTGGAAATTGCCCAATCTAAACATTTGGTATTATAGTATAGGACCCTAATATATATCACTATAAATTTCGGTGGTCCACCTCATTCCCTTTTAGGGGTACAATATTGCCAAATTTTAGTACAACCATGTGTTTGGTTTTGGTCCAACTTATCCCCTTTGATGAGCTTTTATTACCTTATATGGTTATACGGGCGTATACACGGGTTCATTTTCTATCATAAGACATGGGTATATTGATTCACCCCTTTAAATTTTTGGTAGGGGTACCTTGGCCCACTCCTTAAATTTTGGAAATTCTCCAATTTAAGCATTTGGTATTATAGTACAGAACATCAATATGTATCATGATAAATTCGGATGATCCACCTCGCTCCCTTTCATCGGTAAAAAATTGCCAAAATATAAACATAAGCAATATGCTGTACTAAATTTCGCAATAGTAAATCCCCACGTTAAGCGGGTTTGCATATCCAGGCTCTTAACTATGAAAACATTTACGATCACTCCAACCCCAATCATTTCACAGATTCAACCTGTTGCATATAAGTTATTAGGACGTAAAATTGAATGTAGTTTATACGAAAAAGACCTTTATGCATTGCAAGACCTGTAACGCCCAAATATTCACCACAAACTTATAGTGGTATCGATAGAAACAAAAAAGTGTGGAGCAGGAAACTACTTTACACAAAAGTCTAAAGAAGCTCAGTGAAGACGTACGAACTGTTCGAGCGGTTTGGGTCAATAGTCTATCAATCATATGTTTGTGTGTTCAAACCCTGTAGGAAGTATTGGTTTCGTTTTTATTTTCCTTAAAAGTGTGTTCCTATTTTCATCAGAGGACTGAAAACATTTCTTTGAATAAATCTTTGGCAACTACTTTTCTCTCAAATTCGATTAGAAGGGAACATTATATGAATTGCAAATCTAAAATCCAAAACTGAAAACAAAATATTAAGTATGTTCAATATTTCATTATTATCCTTTGATTTGTAATAAAAAACTAATTATAAGCATTGATGATTTCAGAAGATTCTCCCCGGGTAATGGTCAATATATGAATGAGAGGAAATTGATAGAACATTATTAGTCCACTTTGAGCATGGTCGAAGATATGGCCACGAATTTATGTCGACAGGGTCTCAAATTCTCCCACAGGTCATGCCCTGAAATCATCACTGTTTCAAAGGTTTCCTTAACAAATACCTAGGTAGAATATTACATGTATTTCTCGTTCTACGTTTTGAAATGACAAAATCATAATATTAAAGATAATTATAATACAATAAGCATAAAGGTTTATAGAACTAATGAAGTAAATAGTATTGTGTAAGTTATCGGTTTATAAACGGATTAAAACTAGAATATTCGCTTGCATCGCACTTTAAAGTAAATTCTCTCTATATATAATTCTTAGTGGAAAGCATGTTTTACTCCAATTACTTAATATTTTTAATAATATATTTTTATTGTAATATTTTTACTATTCAATGTCGTATACACTTCATTTCCCAAAGCAAAACCTCGCAAATGTATAGTGGGCTAGTGAATATTATCAAATAAATTAAAGTAGCCTGCGAATTTTAACTTTTGGGTCATTGCATGAAGTATGCTATGCTACGTTTCATATTTCGGTTGTACCGAATTCAGAACAAAAATCTTTTTAGTCACTGCACATCAGGTTTTCTTGCAAATTGCATATTAACATTGTCAATATCAATGTATGTAATGGTTTATTGCTATTCATAACACTGCTACGACTACTGGTACACTTACTAACATAAACAATATTAATATCTTATATTAGTATTTCTAGTGCTGTATGCAACAGTAAGTTGACTCGTAATCACGATATTAGAAACAAACAAGGCAAGGAAACAGGGAAAAAAGTAGCAATGTTTATGGATAAGCATTCACTATAAAACAGTAAGACTCTTAAAGCAAGCAAACGTAAACTCCATAGTGTAATCCGCGCCATTTTAAAGGAGGAAATAACGCACCCATAGGTGATGACTTGGCGCACAAAAACTCCACAGTAGTGGGTTTTACGCCTCTTCCCTGATAAACTGCGTCTTGTTGCGGCCCGCTTGTCACTAGTGACAAAATCTTCTCTCTGCAATAACCAGCAGTAGTATGCAAGCATGTTGCAATTCCACTTTCGTTGATAACGACGTTCGAGTTCCTTGAGGTCCTGATGAAATTTCTCTCCTTGTTAATCACTCACGATTCCAAGATTGACTGGAAAATAATCCAAATCGGAAAACAGCATTAGCACTCTCAAACTCATGTTATGATCCAATTCTTGAAAACACCGTAGCATTCTTTCCACCATGTCTTTATAGTTTGGATTCTTTGTGTTGCCAAGAAAGTTTTTCGCTACATCTCGGAAAGCTTGCCATGTTGAACGCTCGTTCTGGTTCACGACATTTTCAAAATTTGCGTCACCAAAAAGTTTCCTAATATATGGCCTATCGAAGATGCCCTCTTTAATTTTTGCATTGCTGATGCCAGGAAATTTTTGACAGATATTTGAAGCACTCACTTTCAGTATCTAGAGTCTTTAGAAATTGCTTCATCAAGCCAAGCCTAATGTGAAGGGGAGGTAACAGTATATAATGTGCATTAACAAGACTTGCGCGTTGTAAGTTTCTCGAACCAATATTCCACTGCATATCTGGCCATTCCTTTTGACTCCCGTGCACTGCCCTTGCAGGACTGTCCCACTCTCACAGAAAGCATGGGAGTTTGGTATAGTCTGACTAGTGACCCAACAGAAGACCGATGACCTTAAAATCCCGATATATTTGTCATTGATGTTCGTGGTACTTTATCTTGTTCAACATCAAATCAAGGTTTTCGTAGCTTTCCATCATGACAACAGAATAAGCAACTCGAATGGATGCTAGCTTGTTTCCGTTTTGTAGGAGTACACACTTCAAACTCCGCTTGGAAGCATCGATGAAAAGTTTCCATTGGGATCGATCATAGTCAGGCGATCCTAATTCTATTATTAATTCCGGAATTGTGTTGCAAAATACTATATGATCTTCTACGGAAAAGAAAGCAGTAAATTCTTGTTCACGATGCCTGTACCAATAGTACGTCGTCTCAGGCATAAGCAGGTTTCTCTCCTTTAGTCGTGATCCCAGTAGTTCGGCCGATTCCTCCGTGAGACCAAGGTCACGAACTAAATCGTTTAAACCACTCTGTTCGAAAAGTATAGGCTCTGTTGATTCTTGTGGGTCAAAGTCCGAATCGTCATTGTTGTCACTAGGAGGTTCGGAAGAGGCTTCGTTTAGTTGGTCTGGTGGCTGTGGGACAGGTATGTCAGAACCATGGGATACTGGTAAACTGACAGATGGAATTGTAGTTGGCTAAACAATTTTAGCCCTGTTCCTGCTGTTGAAACCTTTCACTTGCACAGAACAAAAGTAGCAATTGGTAATGTGCTCAGTAGGCTCACGCCATACACTGGGGATTCCAAACTTCAATGCTCGTCTTTCACCTTCCATTCATTGGCACAGTTGTTTGATGAATGTTCGACAAATCTTATGTGGTGCCCGCGACTTGTCCTGATCTCCCAATGCTATACCAAAATACGCAAGATAAGCCTTTCGCACAAATAAAATTATATTGCGCCGTTGTTTCATGGGCACAAATGTTCCAAATATATAACAGAATATATCTGGATTATTCTTATAATTTTGACGCTGCGTTCCGAAAAGTCTGCGAACAAGCACTTCACTTTCGTCACTAAATACTAAGCACACATTACGATATTAGGTGCTTCAAAGCACTGAGCACACTTAAGTAGTTCGAAACTGTATGAATCATTCGAACGAAAAGCAATATAGGAAACAAAACAGTGCCGCTAGGCGTAACTACCTTACCGTACCGATAGGCGTACACGATAAGCTGTTGTTTAGCTACCGTTACAACATTTCAAGCCATGAGAGTAATAGCATTTCAACCAATCAGGATGTTTAGTCCTCCTGGCTTGAGACGCATATGAATGAATAGGTAAAACGATTTTCTCGATTTTGTCACAAAATGTGATGTGATGAGACAAAACTAACCTTACTCTTAGGCTTAGGTGGCAATCACCACTTCACAGAAATATATTGCACTTATGCAATAAAATCATCGCAGGCTAGTGTTATCATTTAGTTTACGTAAATACTGCATCGCCCGATTTGAAACTTCGTACTTTAACAACAACAACAACAACTACTACTACTACCACTACTACTACTACTACTACTACTACTACTACTATTAATAATAATAATAATAATAATAATAAAACCATAGCCATACCTTATAAGTATTTCAGGCTTACTCAATAAATGAATTCAACGTGGTCTCTATTCGAAGTTCTATTTATTCGAATCCGATAGAAATACAAAGAGAAAGTTCGAGAACAGGTAAAAGAAAAATGTTACTTTGGTGGGACTGAAACTAACCTTTAAGAGTTACTTTCAATTTACAAATGCCTTAGACACTTTGTTTCTTGTCTTTAAGTTAACTGATTCACTGAACGTATCTGAGTAAGTTGTCTTTATTTTCTACTCGGTTATACACGTTTTACAATCATTTCCTTTAAGCTTGAACGACAGGAACACGAATGCAAAAACATTTAGGACAAATAAAATTCCCCTACCGGAAATCGAACCGGGGACCCCGTACACCAAAGGCACACGTGCTAGCCACAAGACTAGCGGTAAGAACGAATGAAATCTGTTTTGAAGTGTCTGAAATTTATGCCTATTTCGCCCTGATGCAATATGTCTATTGATGTTTTTATGTTTACCGTATTCGTTACTTTGAGGAACGATATATGTTATTTATATAGATTCTATTACGTATTCGTCCATAAATACTATATAAATTATCAGAATTATTCATGATCTTTCATGGAAATTCGCTGGTGCATGCACAGTAGACGGACAGTGTAATTGGAAGGTGAGTTCAACAGAGATTATGTATTTCGCCGACATTATTTAATAACAATATAGAATAGATAGCGAAAACGAGTCTACCTAATGAAGATGGAATTTCGGTAGGAGATGAAATGATGAGGTGTATACGGTTTGGTGTTGATATAGTTGTTGTTGCAGAATCTAAAAAGAAAATTAATAAGATGTAGAAAACTTGAGAAAGGCTTCTGAAGAATATGGGATGAAAATAAATGTTAGAAAGACAAAATCCATGGTGATTGAAACGAAGTGATCGGTGTCAAATAGAGAAGTAGGAGCGGGAGAAAAGAACAAATGACTAGTCTTCGGTATCTGAGTAGTATTATTAGTGATGATATTATATGCGAACGTGAAGTAAAAGCAAGGATAGAAATGGCGAAAGAAGCCTTTAGGATGAAGAAAATACTATTTTGTAGGACCTTGAATAGAGTTGAAAAAAGACTCATAAAATGCTTCGTGTACTGTATTTTACTGTATATATAAGGCAGAATCATGGACATTATGCAAAAATGATGAGAAACAATTAAAGGCTTTCGATATATGTGCGTGGAGAAGAATGGAGAGAAATAGCTGGGTCGTGAGGAAAACGAATGAGAGGGTTAGAAATGGAAGGAGAAAAATATTATTAAGAAGATGAAGAAAAATTGGTTGGGATATTGGTTAAGAAGGAACTGTATCATGAGGGATGTGCTAGAGGGTATGGTGGCAGGAAAGAGAGGGAGGGGATTAATTAGACTATATAGAAACAGAATTAGGCTATTGGCGATATCAAAAGAGAAAAATCGTATGTGAAGATGGAAAGGTTAATAGAAGATCGTGGAGCATGGCAGTTTCTCAGTCACGGTGGCGGAATACTTCTGATATAATGATGCCGATGATGCATAGTAGAAACAGAAAAATCCACTTTACTGTCATTACCAAGCAAAATCAATAAAAAAGAATAATAATAACTCATTTATTTTTTATAAATGTTAAGTCATTTCCAGAAGTTCAAAAATCTTTAACAATGCACTTACAGTTTATTTTTTCTGAAGAATATATTTTTCAATAAATTATTTCGGGCACTAAGTAAGCGGTGTTCTGACTATATGTTTTTCTGAGGTGATACACAACTATTGTAACTTGTAGCAGGTAGGGAAGGATCCAAGGGAACGATCGGGGTGTCTCCCCCCAGAAGAGGGAACTTTCTTATTTTATATATAAATAAAACCCATCCCAGAGTTTGGAGCTTTTAAAAGTAGCTCTAAGTAGCAGTATTACAACCCACCGGCTCCCCCCAGAAGTTCGTCCTGGATCCGCTCCTGACTAGTAGCCTTACATGTATGCAATTTTGTACTAAAATGTAGCTTACATCTATTTAGTTTATTAACTAGCATGCATTTTTAAGCACATTTTGATTGTTTTCCATTCTACCACAAAGAAATAAAGTCTTTAAAATATATCAAAGATTTTGTAATTCGTTGATGTAAACCGTTACGCATTGCACCATAATTACGCAGTAGTAGCTCCATGGAGAGCCAACTTGGGCCCCGGGGCTATCATCGGGCCCGGTATAAAACTGGCAAACTATCATATATTTGCTAGTTACATTATACTAATTACATGAAATTCATATACTAATTATATTACTCGAGTTATACTTCGTAATTTACGAAACAGCCTTTCTTGCTTTCCTGCTTGCAAACGTATCAATGATATCACTAAAGTTTAGCTGACGGGCTAAAGTACACTCTATTATAAGAGTTCCCTTGAATTGTTGAGTCATCAATGACCGAAGGACATTCTTTAGTCTTGCAAGTGCATTAAACGATCTTTCAGCCTCCGCCACAGACAGTGGTACAGTACAAAAAATCCGAAGAGCAACACTGACATTCGGAAAACTGTTTTTAGTCAAGAATTGTGTTGAGCAACTGAAATGTGTCAGAGCAGCATTGAAGTTGATAGATTAAATCGTTTGCAGATGAATCATTTCATTAATGATATCATCTGATACATCATCGCTGTATAGTTCTAACCACGTTCCTACTTTTCCCTCAAGTTCATAATTGCTCAAGTTGGATAATTCCACAAGAAATTGAATCATGCATTGTCTTATAGCAGCATCTAAGGTTGACTATAACACAATCCAGAATTAAAAAAAAAAATGACTGTTTGAAAATTTCTTCGGGGTCTTTTCTTTCTTGTTCTTCAACAGTTCCGTCTGATAAACGTTTCTTGATCACGCGCTTTTCTGGAAAATCTGAAGTGGTTCCTAGATTTCTGCTCACATGTTTACATTGTTGCAAAATGTTTTCTTATTTACTGTGTAGTAGTATTAGATCTTCTATCAAACCGGTGATACTGTCAACTTTGACTTCCAAAGTAACTTCTCTTATTTGCAAGACTATGTTCTTGTAGTGGATAGCTGTCAGTATTTTGAACTATGTTGATGACATAAATATACACTCAAATATGTTTAGGTAACTTTCAACACTCAGTTTGAGCTCTTTCAGATCCCTGATACATTCTTTTACTCCCGGAAAATTAGTCGCAAATGGCTTCACGCATGCCACGCTTGCAGACCAAAGTGTATCTAACATGCTCTAAAGAAAGTATCCAATAGCTTTCTTAATTAAATCACATCTCTGAGGACTAGAACTAAACATATTATACAACTTTTGAAGTATACCAAAAATTTAAGGACAACTTTTAGCTGCCTCAAAATCACAAAGATTTAAGGTATGGCACGCACAAGGAAAGAATAATGCTAGAGGATTTTTCTTACGTATCCGACTTTGTCCACTCACATTACTTCCATTGTCATGGCCTTGACCTCTGCAATCACTAAGCGGAATGTTATTCTTTTCTAAGGTAACGCAAATAAAATCTGCTATTGCATCTCCAGTTTTCTGGTGACAGTCCACAAAGGCTAGTAACGTTCTTGGATTGTATATTTCTTTCTGTTTCTCTTGTTCGTCAATCACCAAACTCAGGAACTGTAAAATGAAAATTGTCTGTTCAACATGTGCGGAATCAGGGGTTGCATCAACAATTACAGAGTAATATTTAGCAGCTTGTTTCTCTTTCAAAATAGCTTGAAGTACATGATCTGCACAACACTGAATGAATTCATTCTGTATCTGGCGACAAATAATTCACTTGTAGTCGATGATGACCCACCTATGAGGCTTTTACATTTATTAAATGTTCTTGTAGCACTGGGTCATAGTGGCTTATCAATTCCAAAATACCTATAAAGCTACGATTTTTGGATCACCTATAAGAAAGCTATCACCGCTTAAGAAACCCTCTTTTCCCCCCAAAAAAAAGAATAACGTCCAAAATTGTGGATAAAGTTTGACTCCACCTTGCACTTTCACTTTTAATGTTTTCAAAAAGGATCATGTCAATGGTGGTCTCATCATTGAGACGTTTAACTAAATTACGCCATAGCACATTTTATGATTTACACTGTAGTCATGAGAGGAAATTCTGTCCCATAGTTTTCTCCAATGATTTGCACAAAAGTATCCAGTTGGGCATGGTAATAAAGATAGCGATAACTCTGGAAGCTTACAGAATAATCGACAAGGGAAGCAAAGGAGTGTTTTCTTTTTTATTTCTCCAAACACACCAGTCTCTAGTAACACACTCACCAGTTTTTAATTTGCATTTAAGCACGGAAAAGGGAAATCTATAACCAAAAGCATCATTGGGAAATTTGAGGATGTGGGACGCGACCATGACACACTGCTTCTTCAACTTCATGAGCTGATGTATTCAAGTTCAGTAATGCACCAATCTCAAAATTAATGGATTGTGAGGAAGCGACGAAAGAAGATTCTTCTTTAAAAAATAGGGACATGTTCATGATGGTCTTGTATATAAAACATCTTGCTACTTCTTGTATATGAGTAGCTATGTCTTGTATATGAGACATCTTGCTGCTTCGACACTAATCGTGTTATCTTCAAGGATATTTTGTGTTTTCTATGTTGCTGCAGAACTACCACTTTCAATTTCCTGTAGATCAATTGTAATTGTATCATTCTTTTTTTATATTTGTTTGTTAGAATTTTTCACACACACACACACACACACACAAATGCTTTCGAAGGTAGTTTGACCTTTCTTTGCATATTTTGCATATTTATCTCTTTTCTCTCGCTCTTTTCGTTTCCTTGCTCTTGATTTATGAATATAATCCATTGTCACATCCTAGAGAAAACGAAACAGTTAGTAAATAACACAACACTTATTGTATTCGTCGGGCCCCTCAGCAGTCCGGAGAAAGCTGCAGCTCCCCCCTCTCGTCGGATCTGCGCAGTAGCTGTGAGTTGGTAAAAAATAAACGTTATTCTTAATGCCAACACATTTCAGTTAGATAATGGATTGATGTGATTAAAATGTCCGTTTGATGTGTCACTTAAATAAGTAATAAGTAAAGAAAGAAAACTGTAATACCTAGTTAGTCAAGGTAATCTCCGGCTGCAGCTACACACTTTTTCCATCGCACGATGGGATTCTGTTGTGGATATAAGCTGTCTAGTGAGAAGGATCTAGGTGGAGATCATGTGACAGTGGATGTGAACATCACGGTGAAGATGTTGATTCAAGGTTATAGGTTTAGATCATGCGACAGTGGTTGTGAACATCTAGCTGGAGATGTTGATAGAAGGATCTCGGTTGAAATCATGCGACAGTGGTCGTGAACATTTTAGTCGGGATGTCTATTGAAGGATCTCGGTGGAGATCGTGCAAGTGATCGTAAACAACTCGGTGGAGATGATGATAGAAGGATCTAGTTGAAGATCATGTGACAGTGGTCGTGAACATCTCGCTGAAGATGATGATAAAAGGATCTACTTGGAGATCATGGACAGTGGTCGTGAACATCTCGGTTTAGATGTTGGTAGAAAGATCCAGGTGGAGATCCTGCGACAGTAGTCTTTAACATCTCGTGGACATGTTGATAAAAGGATCTCAATTGAGATCATGCGACAGTGGTTGTGAACATCTCGGTGGAAATGTTGATTCAAGGATATAGGTGGAGATCATGTGACAGTAGTTGTGAACATCTCGATGGAAATGTTGATCGAAGGATCAAGTTGAAGATCATAGGACGATAGTCGTGAACATCTCGGTGGGGATGTTGGTAGAAGGATAAAGGTGGAGAGTTTTTACTATGCATGTAATTAATATTGTGTGTCATTTAACGTGTACATTATTTTATTGTACTGGTTATAGATATTATGTCTAATTTGTGTACGCAACATTTGTAAGCCTTCTTTAATTGGAGTTATTTACTCTGTTGAAGGCATAAATAAATAAATAAACGTGGGGCGTTAAACTAAAAACACCTGTGGGTGGAAGGTTTCTTTCAGATATTGATGACAAATCAACCAATGTCCTGACTGCCGTAGAAAATCCATTTGCCATCAGAAGTGATAATCCGATTAAGGAAACTTTCCCGGATGTTCCGTACACTCGTGAGAACTGCTCATCTTTAAACGGCGATCTTGTTGGCCAGTGTCCACTCATGTGGAAATCATGTCATGTCACTCATCCGGAAATGAAATTTTTTCAGCTAACCGATTGTACGGAGCCGCTGAATGACAGTGGTATAGTGTATGAATAAGTCGTCTGTAACTGCACAAACACTTTTCTGAAGGTTCGTTTCCAATGTTCCTTAGGAACTCATCAAAACATGATATTGGATACTGGTCGCAGGAACAATTTTCCATATTGTCACCGGCCAATATTTTTACAAACTAATGATATATGTTCATTCACCACTCCTGTCTCAAATCCATTAATGATGATTTTCGCTGCTAGATGTACAGAATATCTGGGGACACGGCACTAGTCCTAAACGGCACAAGAGCTAAAAATCATTTCGCGGCACAAATCCTAAACGGTATAAGACTTAAACGGCACAAGTCCTAAAAATAATTTCGCGGCACAAGTCCTAAACGGCATAAGTCCTAAACGACACTAGTCCTAAATGGCACAAGACCTAAACGGCACTGGACCTAAAAAGCTCTTGTGGCGCTACCATCGCGTCCGTGCCAAGAATACTTGCAATCTGTTAGTCAAAGTTTTAGATATACTGTTTCATATTACAGAACCAGATTCTAGCTTAGTTCTTACAAATAATTTGTATAAATAATATTCTATCGTTCTGAAATAAAAAAAATAAATAAAGCCTATTGTTCTTTCTTGATGTTTGTATGATAGCATTTGTGTAGTGACAAAATATTATTTACCTATCAAATGTGATTCCCAGATCTTTTATAATGTTTTTTTTTCTATTTCCACACCATTGACCTAGTATTAGTAACATAATGTTGCGTTTTAGTTATATACGTCATAAATTTTGCTTTCTTTCTGTTGATATGAAGTTGACTATTTTTACACATATATTTATCATATTCAATTCTTTCCGTAGCAAATAGTTGTCATACTCGTAATTAACTACTCTTTACTCGTTACCATTATAAACAATAGTTTTAATATTACACTGTTCAACAACGAAAATGTAAATTGAACAAAATCAGCTAATTCTTATTGATTTCGTGGTGCTGATCACGAATTTGAAAGTTATTTTTGAATATTAGCTCTACTTTTCGTTTTACAGGCATGTCTAATAATAACGCTTTAAAAATAAATATATTCGCTTCGTTTGGGGTAAAATGTTACACCGATCCGGCAACACTGGAGAAACTATATGAACGCTTGGTTTCATTGTGTTCCTTATCTCAGTAGTGTTCTGCTATTGTTAGAAAAGTCAGGTTTAGTGCAGTTATCAGCGTTTTGGGTGTGACGTTTGTGTAGTGCAGGACATAAAAATGCAACTACAAGTACGCAAAAATACTGGTATTTCGAATGTATATTTTTAAATAGTTGTCGGAACTATTTCAAGTGACATTCTGAGGATTTCAATAAACAAAAATTCCGCGAAATTGTGTAAACAGTGCGGATAGCTTCTGCTACGTGTGTGGGAAAGTGACATTTTCCTCACAAAAGCAGACTATAACACCACTGATAAGAAAAGCCTATCAATATTACTTTGGTTGTAAAACTGGAGACCAAGATAAATCTTGGGCATCCCACATTGTGTGTAACACTTGTGCCAGCAATCTAAGAAATTGGATTAATGGGAAGGGGCGCCCAATGCCTTTTGCAGTGCCCATGATTTGGAGGGAGCCAAGCGACCACACCAGAGACTGTTATTTTGGTATAATTCCTTCCGCCAAGAAGGGAATTTCTACGAAGGAGAAGCGGGCCTTGATCTATCCTAACATTCCTTCTGCAATGCGCCCTGTTCCACATGGAGAAGGACTACCTGTTCCTGACCCACCTAAAGAATACGATCTTTTTTCTGATGATGATCAAGAAGTTGAAGCTCCTGAATCAAGTACTTCGAAGGACCCTACGTTTGTTGTAGAAGAACCTCCCTGTGAACCACATAGACTTACTCAAGAGGAACTAAGTGATCTAATCAGAGACTTAGACCTCTCGAAAAGCAAAGCCGAAATTTTAGCGTCACGCTTAAAGCAATGGAATTTATTGCAGGAAAAAGTAAATATTTCAGTGTATCGGAATAGGGAGAAGATGTTCACTTCATTTTTTACTATGGAAGACACACTTGTGGCATGTACAGATGTAAATGGTCTCATGAGGGCACTTAAAATTAATTACGAACCTACGGAGTGGAGGCTTAGATTCGTCCAAGGTGAGTTTAAAGGCAGTGCTTTTACATTAGGAGCTAGTGGTCTACTATGCCACGCTTAGTTGCATGCATGGGGAGCATGCCCGCGACCGTTCGGTCTATTTAATGGACGGGTACCGCTTCAATGTGTTGCACCCCGCCCGTAGTTTCTCAATATACGCTATTGATCCTCGTGAACGCAGTGCACCGTCAGAATTTGTCCCCTAATTCTGACTCGCCGAAGCGATGTAACCCCCATTCTCTGAGGGAGTGGGATACGCCCACTGCGCGGCCAGACCGAAGTCCTGAATGCCTACCAGTTGACCTACTGGAGGCGGTCCTGCTAGCGAGTCAGGCCCTACCATACTCTGCAGGCATGGTGCCCGAGCGTTATAAGGCGAGCTCACCTCCCGCACATGTTCACCGTTACCCAGGTCCCTGGGATTAGTTCCCATGTGCTACCGAATCCCACGGTATGACCACAACCCGGCAGAGTCCAACCCAATCCGGGAACCTCAGGCAATGCCCGAGGGGGCTCGTGTCCCGGCCCTGCCTACCTCTATCGTTCAACTGGCAACCGCCGTGTGTAGAGGTACCACACACACGTCGAGATGCTGTGCATCTCATCCCGGATCCAATGGTACGTGTAAGTCACCATTTGAGTTTGGAACCGGCCCATATCCTGCAGGGTTACCTCCCTTCCGCGGAATTAGTACCGTTGCCCAGATATCTGGGATTGGACCTTTCCCGTTTTCGTTTGGTCCTCCTGCAGGCAGGAATCCGACTCTCCCCTCCCGGTAGGATCGTCCAAGCAATACGGGACTACCTCTCTTTTACGTGTTGAGGTACCACGTACACGCTGAGATACTCAGTGTCTCTTCCCGGACCCAACAGCACGTGTAGGTCGCCATTTGGGAGAATGGCCATGGCCACTGCTCTTCCCCGGTAAGGTCGCCCAAAGGAGTGTGCTTTTACATATTGGAAATGAACTTCCTTCAATTCCTGTAGGTTACGCAGTTCATATGAAGGAATCTTATGAAAACTTGAAACGTTTACTTCAAGCCATTAAATATTACGATTTTCAGTGGCTCATTTGTGGTGACCTTAAAGTAATAGCACTGTTGCTAGGTATGCAGTTAGGGTATACAAAGTATTGTTGCTTTCAGGGGTGCCCACAAGGGGGGCTATGACGCAAACTGCGTCATTGAAATATTTGGGGGGGTTAAAAATCTATATAAATATGTTTGAGGGTGTGTAAAAATTAACCAAAAAGATTTTTCTCATGGAAGAACACCTACGGATAGACAATTGAGGGGGGGTGCGTCATGGACATAAGGGGGTGGGCACCACTGGTTGCTTTATATGTGAATGGGACAGTAGAGATCGTGGATCTCATTAGCGCAAAAGTGATTGGAGTACCAGAGAAACTCTTCAGCCGGGAGTGAAAAATGTGCAGCATGAACCACTGGTAGATCGTAACCGAATTTTGCTTCCCCCTCTACATATTAAATTAGGTCTTTTGAAAAGTTTTGTTAAGAGCATGAACCAAGAGGATGAGGCCTATAAGTACCTAAGAGGACAATTCCCTCGATTAAGTGATGCCAAAGTTAAAGAGGGTGTTTTCATAGGGCCACAGATTAGGCAACTATTCAAAGATCACAAGTTCGACGAAATGCTCCAAGGTGAGGAGAAAGCTGCGTGGGAAAGCTTGAAGAGTGTTTGTTCACAGTCCTTGGGAAGACACCGAGCAACAAATTACAAACAACTGGTAGCAAAGTTGTTATTGTGCTACGAAAATCTTGGTTGCAATATGTCTCTGAAACTCTACATTCTTCATTCACATCTAGACTTCTTTCCCGAAGATTGTGGAGCAGTAAGTGACGAACATGGTGAGCGTTTCCATCAAGATATTGCAGCCATGGAGAAGAGATATGAGGGAAAGTGGAGTTCTAACATATTGGCCGACTACTGTTGGACTATTGCAAGGGATGCTCCAGATGTAACCTACAAAAGACAAGCCAAGCGAAGACGCTCAAAATAAAATAAACATAATCCTGTACAAGGGATCACTTAAAACTTTTGTCTACATTGCAGTGTAGTCCTTGCACAAAAAGGTATCTGTACATATATTTCATGTTTTGATGTTAATACTGATTTTTATTACGGAATTGTTAATGTTTAACTTGACCACGCTTACTTTATTTTCTGTATCACTGTGAAACTGGTATTTGCACAATTTTGAAAAAGGAAGTACAAGGGTATAGAAAGCTATAGGTTAGGGTACTTCTTAACTCCCCAGCTTATCACATCACAGTGAAATAGATAAAAAAAAGTGATATTTAGGTTTTTACAAGGATTTTGCTTAAATGTTCTATAAATATTAATACATTTGTATTTTATATATACAGCTACTGTTGTACAAGGGCGTTTTTTTTTCACAACCTGAGCTAAGAAAATTCTTCTATTATCATTCCCTTTCATATTATGCTTAAATGAATGTAAAAATCGCAATTTCAAAGAATTTACATACTTTCGATCAAAATTTGTTGAACAGTGTTACTAACATAACTGTTACCGTTGGAATTAACTATTATTATTATTATTATTAATGATAATAATAATAATAAATTTCAAATATGCTACATTTTTTAGACCTGAGCCTTGATTGTACGTGAAGTTAAAATCAAAGGTTATGTAACGGACGGCAAATAATGGCTTAACACCCAGAACAAACTCTTGGCCTCCCACGAGAGGGTTAGTCTGTGTTTAATAATTACAGCAAATTAATAATGTTTATAATAGAATGTGAAAGAAACACTTTAAAAAAATTAAACTACGTCAACATGTTAAAATAATTAAAATAACCTAATTAATCATCCACTTTGTACTCTCATTTGTTTAACTGAACGAACCCAGACCTAAAGGAAAAGAGTTTTCTGCCCAAATCTCATAAGCAGTGGGAAATTTTAATACTATAGAAATTGACTCTCCTTCCCTCTTAGAAATGTAATTTTCAAGACGCTAAAACATATATTTTATTACTTTTAGTTAAAAGTTGGAATACCGAGTTTCACGCATCCAGTTTAAGCAAATCGTTCTTTACTTTATAAATACTTTCTGCATAAGTAATGTGGAACTCGAACATTAAAGAAAGTGCACCCTTTGTTCTTTCCCTTTTATGTGTTGAATTTTCATTTTCATTTTTTTTTTTTTTTACAGTGGAAAGTTTATAAAGATGTCAAGTTTTATTTTACTAGCTTCAGAGATTTGCGAGATACGCTACTCTTTTTTTAAAAAAAATCTTACCCACACTTTTTACGATACGTATTTCCAAAAATTCCTTCTTATATCCTGCTTTCGTAAAATATATCCAAAAAGTCATTTAACTCTTTTATATAAGAGTACAGAAGTTGAAAACAGTCAAACAAATGGACTTTCATGAACAATTTCCGATTTCTTATTCGTACATTTCGCACAAGCTGTAGTTTTAAATTCACGCACTGTCAAGACTCAAGTTTCAAATAGGTAACAAATTAAAAATATAATACTAATAATAATATATTATGTACGTGTGTAATATGTATATATTTATTGTCTTATTGAAGCTTTCGCAATTTGGAAATATACTTTTGGTTTGCTTTTAATATGAAAAAGCCTGCTTCCCTGGAAAAGTTTGCAGGCTACAGCACTAAATTACTATGTATTGGTTTCTTCAAACTTATTGTGTTGCGTATTACATTAATAATTTAGCGTTATTTGTTGATTTTTTTTGTTTATACATATCAACTCTATCAAAACACACTGTGAAATATAGTAACTGTATGCTTTCTTAATGTATATACTCGGTAATTAATGTTCACTTGTGAAGTATCTAGTGCACTTTTGCCCTTATTAAGCAAACTTTGGTGGGCTTTTGTCCCACTCTTAATAAAATACACTCCACGTAGTATATATAATGCAATTCTGAATGCTTGCTTGGTTTCAGAAAAGTCTGGTAAAACATGCTGATTAAACATTTTTATTGAATTCTTTTTTATTTTATTTTATTTTATTTTTTATTTTTTAGAAATTTGTTATAGTATTCTCGTATCTCCATTTGAAAGAAACGAATTTTTAACCAGTTACGTAATTAATTCTTCGAGAGAAATAAGTTATATAATGTAATTCATCTGTAACTGCAGAACAGGTAATAATAATTTTAGTAGTACAAATATAGCTGTTACCGTTGGAATTAGCTACGTTCGTAACATTATTGCCAACTAGTTACTGCATCGTCGCAATTTCGAATGGTGGTGGCGAATTTCAGAACTAAAGCAGGTGAATGAAAACGGCACAAGACCTAAACGGCACAGGACCTAAAAATCATTTCGCGGCATTAGTCCTAAATGACATAAGACCTAAACGGCACAAGACCTAAAAATCATTTCGCGGTACAAGACTTAAACGGCACAAGTTCTAAAAGGCACTAGTCCTAAAAGGCACAAGACCTAAAATTTAGGACTAGTGCCTATACTTTTAGGACTTATGCCTTTTAGGTCTTGTGACGTTTAGGACTTATGAATTTTACCCGAATATTTTAGTTTGAACTTGTGAAAGAAAACATTCGCAAATGTGTGTTATCTGTGATAAGCTTTCACATGATCTTGTTCAACAACACACTGCCTGACTGAAGGAATACCCCAATGGAATTTGTAACGTCGAATGCATGGCCTGGTTTTCATCCATTATTACGTTATAGAGGGTGGTTACCCACCAGACGTAAAACAGCATTTCATTCGCACCAATCAAACACAACAAAATGCAATTGATCTCATACTAGCCTGGGATTAGAGAAAAAAATCAAGTGCGTATATTAATTTAATTTATTATGTGGTCTATTTGTGGGGCACAATAAGAACAAAGCGGGATTGTAAGCAGTGCATTCTTCCCACTTATTAGTATATTCCGGTTCAAATCCAGAAATAGTCATCCTAGTTAAATCTGAAGTGATAGAAAATCGGAACGTGATCCAAAACTCAAATTTTGACTGTTTAAATTACTTTTGCATATAAACAAATATACACAGATAATGTACATGAAATGACAAGACACGTTTATATAATTTGCAAATTGGAAGGACTACGCCTACATAACTTGGTTAACGAGCGCCATGATAAATATTTATGTGAAAATGAATTATCACCAGTGAACAAAAGTTCTCGACGCTGCTCAAGAATAGCTGGATGAATAGCATAACCATACATCAGAACGCTATGAAAATATTTGTCTCACGAGGGAACCTATCCAAGTGTAACTCTGACTTCGAGTCGAGACTATGGCCGTTGGATACCTTGTTCCAAAAGAACATAACACGAAAAGGGATACATCCTCGATCGCAACCGTTGCGGAGATACAAGGGTGAAAAGTTAGAAATTGAGCTCCATATTATACACTACAAATTATCAAATTATCATTATCAGATTCCAGGTCAGATTTTTCGGAAACGGTCGGATAAGGAAACTCAGCGAATGCATATCAAATTAGTGTGGGAAGCACAGCACCTTTTGAATGAAAAATTTGTGTCCCAGGGGCACTCGCAGGGTCCCAGGTGGGGTCCAACTCAAAATTTGCAAATGGAACCGGGGGTCAAGTAGCATATTGTATGAAAGCTGTTGTTAAATAAAAGAAGATACAACAAATCTTAACTCTCTAAATATAACCCTGTGCAAACGGGCAACTGGTCAAAATGTCAATACAACCTACATCAGAAGATATATGGCCATGCTTCTAAATCCGTTAAGTTCCGACAATAACAAAACAGAAAAACACGTTTAAAAGTGCTAGGTATTAAAGTAAAGCAAATTGCTGCAGAGTCTTTCTCTCAAAAGCACCCTCCGATATATTTTATTTTTGCACCATTATTCTAGTTTTCTCGAACCCCACACCTCTCCAAGTTGCCTCACAGTTTCAAGGTCACTTCTTTTTGTCTTTACTATCATGTTTCTCGTTCAGCAAATTCCCCGATAGAAATTTCACAGTGCAATCTGTGAATTTGGGGTCCCGATGCGCAAAGCATATACCATTGCCTTTTCACCTTCTCACCCTCCACGACGATTGCGATTGACAATGTATTCTTTCTCTTCTAGGACACGAAATCCAATGATCATGGTTATTCTATGGTCCATTGGTCATTCGAAGTCACACTTATACTTGGATAAGGTCCGTTGTGCGACTCTGTGAGAAACTCTGCAGCAATTTGCTTTACTTTAATACCTTGCACTTTTAAACGTGTTTTCCTGTTTTGTTATTGTCGCAACTTAACGGATTTGAAAGCGTGGCCATAGATTTTCTGATGTAGGTTGTATTGACATTTTGACCAGTTGCCCGTTTGCACACGGTTATCGTAGAGAGTTGAGTTTTGTTCTATCTTCTTTTATTTAACAATAGCTTTCATACAATATGCTACTTGAACCCAGTTCCATTTGCAAATTTTGAGTTGGTCCCCACCTGGGACCCTACGAGTGCCCCTGGGACACAAATTTTTCATTCAAAAGGTGCTGTGCTTCCCACACTAATTTGATATGCATTCGCTGAGTTTCCTTATCCGACCGTTTCCGAAAAATCTGAACCGGAAGCTGACTTTGTAATGTATAGTATGGAGCTCAATTTCTAACTTTTCACCCTTGTATCTCCGCATCGGTTGCGATCGAGGATGTATCCCTTTTCGTGTTATGCTCTTTTGGGACAATATATCTAACGGTCATAGTCTCGACTCGAAGTCAGAGTTACACTTGGATAGGTTCCCTCGTCAGTAATCCACTCCAGGGATACTCTACTTTGAGACATGGGGACCTTGAGCCGAGCTCTAAGGCAAATTAAAATCATAAAGCAATGTTCACTTTGGAAAACGTACTTCTATGGAACTACATAGAAAGTTTTTACAATAATCCACAAGAAAATTCAGTTGCAGAATATTGCCCATTCCATATGGGTTAGGGGAAAATAGCGACAAATTTTTAATGACTAATAAATTAAAAATTACTATCAAATTACCAAGTTCACCGTTCATTTTTTAAATATTCCATATTACGATATTTGGGATATCGTTTTGAAAGTTCAAGTTTTAATTTTCAGTATGAGTGTCTTACATTATATCTTAGTAATACATTATAATTATATGTCAAATGTACCTTCATCTTTTAGCTGTGGCAATTCCTCTTCTCCTTGCTGAAAATTTTCAATTGTAGGCGGCCCACGGAAATGTTTCTTCAGAATAATCTTCTTAGCTTTAACCATTATCCGAAAATGATAGACTGCTCTGGTAACTGTAAAACAATCGCATTGTGTTAGAATACAGCATTGATGGAACGGGTCATGAACTTCGTGACCCGCTCAGACTCGACGAGTATGTGTGAGATCAATATTGTCATACAATCGGAGGGTATGTATGAGACTGTCTATGAAATTCTAACACACATGATTAACTTATCTCCACCTCTCATCTCTAAACTGATACTTATCTCTTGTTATGTGCGTGTGTCCGTGAAAGCATTGCACTGAAAGATGACTACAAAGTCTATCAGAATATAAACGCATGAGAATCACAGAAAAGAAGAAAACTATATATTTTTCGTATGAGGGATCGTCAACATTTAATTAAATGAAGCTGTAAAGCGTAAGATACCGCTGAGCTCAAAACAGAGTTGTGTTAGATGTTTTTGTACAGTCTATGTTAAAAATTACTGCATTATTTTTCAGTATGGAAAGACAAATAAATATTCAATTTTATTTGAATTAGTCAACACATGATATCTTGATTGGCGTAGCCAGAAACTTAGGAACGAGGGGGGCTCACATATATATGCATGGCAGCCAAGTTCCGCGAAGAAAATGGAAACTGGCCTGCACTGCCGTAAGCATATTATACAGGAACAAGAGTTTTGGATAAAATCGCTGATTTTGAGGCTTTGTAAAAACGATTCTATTAAGGGTAGAAACATGAAATTTAGAATCTAAGGAGATATCCGAGAGGTGAACTCATATGTCAAATCTCACGTTCCTACCTTCAACCATATTCGAGTATTGGACCCCTAAAATATGCAGTTTTCAGGCTCACTGACTCACTCATCAAATTGATTAGGTACTTCCAAATGACATAGAGACGTGAAACTTTGCATAAAGGTACCCTATAATGACTTGAGTATGGAAAAAGTCCAAACTTGAGGAATGTGCTACGGGAAAGTTTTCATAGGCAAAAAACTGTCCACAGCCAAGCAAGAAATCGTTTCATTCACTCATTCATCAAATTGATTAAGTACTTCCCAATGAGATAGAAACGTGAAACTTTGCATAAAGGTACCCTATAATGACTTGAGTATAGAAAAAGTCTGAAATCTGAGGAATGTGCTATGGGAATTTTTATAGGCAAAAAACTGTCCTGAGCCAGACAAGAAATCGTTTCACTCACTCACTCATCAAATTGATTAGGTACTTCCCTATGAGACAGAGACGTGAAACTTTGCATAAAGGTACCTTATAATGACTTGAGTGTGAAAAAGGACCTAATGTGAGGAATGTGCTATGGGAAATTTTTCATGGATGTAAACTGTCTTTAGAAAAGTAGAAATCGGTTCATTCATTCACCCATCACATTGATTTGCTCGTTTCCAATGAGATAATGACGTGAAACTCTGCATAAAGGTACCTTATAATGACTTGAGTGTGAAAAAAGCCCGAAATTGTGAGGAATGTGCTATGGGAATTTTTTTATGGGTGAAAAACTGTTTTTAGCCAATCGGAATCCGGTTCTTTCATTCACGTCACATTGATTAAGTACTTGTTTATGAAATATTGACGTAAAAGTCTGTATATTGGTACCTTATAATGGTTTGAGTATGAAAAAGGCCTGAAATTTAAGTAATGTGCTAAAGGAAATTTTTATGGGTGAAAACTGTCCTTAGCCAAGCAGAAATCGGTTCACTCACTGACTGACTCACTCATAGCATTGATTAGGCACTTCCCAATGAGATAGAGGGATGAATCTCTGCATAAAGGTACCTTATAATGATTTGAGTATGGAAAGTGTCCGAAATTTAAGGAAGTGATATGGAAAAAAATTATGGGTGAAAACTGTCCTTAGTCAAGCAGAAATCGGTTCACTCACTCACTCATCACATTGATTTCGTACTTCCCAATGAGATAAGACGTAAAACTCGGGATAAAAGTATCTTACAATGACCTGAGTATGGAAAAAGTCCGAAATGTGAGAAATGTGCTATGGGAAATTTTTTATAGGCGAAAAATTGTCCGTAGCCATTAGGTACTTCCCAACGGGATGAAGATGTGAATGTCTACACGAAGGTAGCTTATAATGGCTTGAATGTGGAAAATATCCGAAATTTAAGGAATGTGTGGGGGGCGCGGTGGCTCAGTGGTAGAGCGTTCACCTCTGGTGCTTGGGGTCCCGGGTTCGATCCCAGCCCCCGCTAAGTGAACTTTGTGGTGGACAAACACCGTGCTCGTGGGTTTTCTCGGGGTTCTCCCGTTTCCTCCCACTTTCTTCATTCCACCATTTCACTCATCTCTCATTATCACCGTCTCCTTTAGCCTAACCGGCATAACCGTGGGACGTAAAACTTACAGATTTCATTTCATTTTTTAAGGAATGTGCTATGGAATTTTCTGTTTCTTTATTTATATTATCTCTTGGGAAGAATTTACTCGACAGTTTTATGCAACCTGGCCCGTCAAACTGCTACGAGGATTGCCTAACTACCGATGATAATAAGAAACTACAAATCACTCACCTCAACATTGAAATCCGTGGCAGCCACACAGGAAGTGATGATTCATTACTTTTTAAAATCTTCGTTCCTTTTAAATATGTGTACGGTTTTCTAACGGTATTTAACACAAAATATCAGTAGTGTTTTTTGCTTATTATTTTTGAACCACTTCACCGATTATTGCACTGTTTTCATTGTTACTCTCACTAAACATTCACACACACGATAAACACACACTCCACACGAAACGCACTACTTCTCGCGAAACCGAGATCCTTTTTAGGAGCACGACGAACGCACTTCTACACGTTTATAACGGCTATACTCGAGTCCAGGAGGACAGATCACATTAAAATCTGTAAAATCAACCCCAACATTAGACAAAAGTTAACATAGTCGAATTTGGAGAGTACTTCCGGACCACTAGAACATACCCCCTGCTTACGTCTCTACAACTAGTTAAATGTTAAACGAAACGTTATCAGGCCAATATCATGTAGAAAGTTGGGCTACTGAACTAAGAACTGCCGTAAGAGAAATTATTTTTAAGTGGCCATGGTTATGCCGGCTAAGCTAAAGGGACGTCGATGATGAGAATGAAAGAAATAGTGGAATGAAAAAAGTGGGAGGAAACAGAACCCCGATGAAACCCACAAACGCCGCGTTTGTTCAGCACAATGCCCACTGTACGGGAGCTGGATAGGACAGGCTGAACCATTAAATTGACAAAACGTCAGAGATAATAAATACTAATAATTATTATAATAATAGTATTAAAATTTTTTAAGTTACCCTAAGATTGGGCAAAACTTACAGAAAAGTCGGATTTCGTGAAGGGAGGTCCGTATCTTCCAAAATACACTTCCGGAACTACTCAAATTTTAAACCAGAACGTTCCACTAAAGTTTAATGTAGAAAGTGTTCTACTGCACGTTTTAAGAAAAATAACTGTAATAAAAATAATTAAATATCATTGAACAGTAAGGCATTTAATAAACTAACTTTTAGGATATGCAAAGTTAATTTTAAAAGCTTTGCTAAAAATACCTACACAGAGCATAATTCGATGAGCTCCGAAATACGAAGTAACAAAATAGAGTATAAGATTCAGTCTACAAAGCAACTGTTACTTAAGGACATACACTGTTTCTAGAATCGAGATAAGACGAGAAAAGATTACGATAGTTTTCGTCTCGTCTCGATTCTCACTAACAAAGCGTGCAACTGTAATGGCTGCAACTGTGCGAATTACAACGTTATATCCGCAATAGATGAAATTGACACTGGATGTTCGGAACAGACAAATCTTCCGAGCTGACTAGAAAATGTTCCCCTCTTTGGTTATTTCAAAACAAGATTTTATTTTAATTTTATTTTTATTAGTTTGACACAAAATTCGTTTCCATTCTATAATTCAATGTGTTTTATTCAAATTTGAAATTTGAAACATGCAAGGTCTGCTACATCTATAAGGAACATCCAATTTTCCTTTTGAACATTTGTAACTTTTCATTATGGTACAATTTGGACTTTTAATTTAGAGTGTTTCTGATAGAAATTTAGCAGTAAAGTAGCACTCATTCATTTTCTCTCTCTTTTTTTCATTTCTTTTCTTTCTTTCTTTCTTTTTGTTCAATTTGCATTAATAGCCTGGAATGGAAAGTATGACCTACGCTACCTACTAGGTTTATTAGAATGTATTTCGGATCAGTACGTCTAATGACACTACCAAATTTGCAACCGAACCACGCGGAAACAAAGCATGTTTTAAATGTTTGACATTATTCCAGATGCCTCTCGGAGATCTACAGTTCTACTGGAAGTTGAGTATTTTATTTGACCACCAAGTTTCTTATTCATTTAGAGAGTTACTTAATGAATGTTTCAAGCATCCTTAATATTTATATTCATATTATTATTGTTTTATTATTATTATTATTATTATTATTATTATTATTATTATTATTATTATTATTATTATTATTATTATTATTATTATTATTATTATTATTACTATTGCATCATTTATCGGATTTAGCCCTGTGCGATATGTCGCTATATCGATATCGCCGATAGTGATATTGATATATATCAACATTCGATATTGCAAACATATCGACATCGATATAGTAACATCCTAAATTTTAAGACTTGCGATGGATGAAGAAATAAAACTTAATATTTACTATAATGTCTTCTAATGACAATTTCTTTATGACTACAAATTGCAATGTAAATAAATTCACTTGCAAATTTGCAATACTGTACTTCTTAGCCGCCAGAACTTTTCTGTTTCCGAAAGAAGATAAACAAAAAAAAGGACCTGTCAAAAGTAAGTGTTTCGAACTTTGACCTATAATTTATGTTAAGAATTTTTTTGTTTCTCTCTCGAAGATTTCCATCCCTTTTGGCCTTTAGAACAGCTCATTGATGAAAACTGTACACAAGACCACTATATGCACACACGCTCTTAAGCAATGTCAGAAATTTTGAAAAGGAAACGAGTTTTTAATAATAATAATAATAATAATAATAATAATAATAATAATAATAATAATAATAATAATAATAATAATAATAATAATAATAATATATTATATATTATATAACTTATAGAATATAATCTTAATTATATGTAGATTTGTATTCCATCCATTACGCAAAAAGATGTAATTGAAACCATTAGTAAAATCAAGGGGAGTACTACATCTGGGCCTGATAACATTCCATATTATGTCATTAAAGGCTGCAGTAATGAAGTAGCGTCAAATTTAGCGAACATATATAACGCATCATTAAAGACTGGAATATTTCCTTCAAAATGGAAGCAATCATATGTAGTGCCAATATACAAACATGGTTATCAAAATGACGTTAAAAATTAGGCCTATAAGTTTAGTAAGTGTTTGCTCTAAGTTTTTTGAAATAATTGTGCGGAAACATTTATATTTCAATGTAAATACAATACAATTATTTTATTGAAAGAAACTTATAGCAATGTTAGTAAATAATTTACTAATGTTTATGAGTCAAAGTACAGCCATATTAGCTCAATTGTTGGAATGGATGGCCAGATTTTGTTCGAAATGCCACGTTAAAATTGATTGTAGACATAGTCTTTGTTACAACACGGTGTTTTGTGCAACTCTTCAGTTATTTCGCAAAATAACTCAGAACTCACCACGGGGAGATGGTTGCACATGGTTGAAGATGGAGTTGCGCTCACGCACCCACCCGGTAGGCCTATATTGACCTTTGACCTTAGGTCACGTAGTTCTTCTTGGTCGTCTCGAAGCGGGGCATTCTTGTTTCATTCATTTTGGACTTCATTTTGGCTCTAACGTAGATATCGTTTGCGTGCTGTCAGCACTTTTTCAACACAGTCTCGGACACTAGTTACACTGTGCCTTCCACAGCTTGACTATGGCAAGGGAATGTTGTTGTTAAGACTTGTTGAAGTTCTGGTGTTTTCTTCAAGCGGCTGATCCGTTATGTTTTGTGTGATTGGTGGCCCTGTTAAACGTTTAGGCCAATTAATTATGTCAGCAATTTTCGGCTGTAAAGTTTAATTTCGTAACAGTGAAGCCACGTGGGCGGCTTCATCTCAGATTCTTCTGACTGCGGCACTTATTTTATCCTTCTTTAACCTAACGTTCGAATATCCGGATTTTCATCTGCTGTCATCGCTATCAGCAGGTTTTCATGATGAGCGTAATATTCGTTGTTTGTAGAACGGAATGAACTATGCGTTGTAGATTTTCTGGCAGAAAATGTGATAGTTTAACTATGCTTAAACAGATGCATGGCGCCCATTTCGCACGAATGATTTCGCCGTATTGAAAATCAAACTGGAGCGTATACTTTAACAATGTACTGGCACAGTACACGCAACATTGAGCTAGGTTTATCAGTACTGACGTAGTGGCGAAGCATCCTGCAGGCCAATGTAAGTCATCGTGAATGTGATAATGGTCCTGATTTTCTGTTGGATAAATCGGTAGTGCACGTTCCTGTTGCAGAGATAATTCAAAGAGATAATTCTGGTCGCTGCTTAAACGATAGTTTTTTTTATTTCAGACACCCATGTAAAGGAGACGATCGGTGAACGTTCCCAATCTTTTAATTTCTTTCCAATGGGGCTGGAGAATGCGTTGGGTCCTGTCGTCACACCATTCAATTCGGTAATCAGGTATCGCAATGGCAACTCGTTGGTATGAAGAAAGCAAATGAGATGCTGCCGTTTCTTTCTTAGGGATCTTTCTATCTGACTTATTACACCGTGATCCCATCCAGTGTCCGTGGCTTTACCGTCGCTATCGACCGCTTCAAGACCTGACACGTCGTACTGATTCTTCTCTAAAATCTCCAATATAGAGTCGACCAGTGCCTGACTTATGTATGGCATGACCCAAGTATTCTGAACCGGGCTACGAAAGCACTGTGATGTGCTTTTCTGTAACTTCTCGTTGACGTATTTTGCCTATAATTTTTTTCTTGGACAAAAGTTGCATATTTTTTACGTCGAAGTAGATACTTGTAATCGCCAGGTCTAGGTGAGCTTTTACTTTCTGGATCTCCTCACCCAGTTTATCTTTCTCTCTTCGTACCTCATATCTGTTAACAACGAGATTTTGTCTTCTGGCGTTATGAGTCCCACGTCCTGAAATGCGGCAGATGTGATCAAAGCAACCTGTCTGTCTGAAGATCCAGTTCTAAACGCTGCCTCCGCGCTATTTTGAAGACAGGTTATGTTTCCTTCTTGATCGCGCTTCGAAGAAAGATCCCGTCGTGCTTCCCGATTCAACAGCTTCGCTGGATTCTCCTGACGACGCCAGTATCTTCGACCTGTGCTTACCCCACTAGTTGAAGGACCTGCTTCAATACTTCCAGGCTCTTTCTTGGTTCACTGCCCTTCAATCTGTTCAACTTAATGGAAATCGCCTTTGACAGAGATTTGCTTGTTCGGATGTCAATGTTACCCATATTCATTTTCTGTAATGTTCTCTGGTCCACAAGAAATTTGAATTCCCGTTTTGGAAGTTGCGTATCCTCTTACAGCTGCAATCTTCTGCGGTTTTACATTTGCAAGACGCAATATCAAAAAGAGACTTTTCAGCGTGTGCAACAAGAGCTGCACGAAGTAAGGCTTCTTGTCCTTGTCGATTGAAAAGTCTTTCCTTGGTGCGACACATTATAAGAGCATGTTTAAAAAAAAAAACTCTCTTTTCTGAAAGCACTGGAAATGCTTCCTTTACGCCATATATGAACAACTCTTTGTCCAACTAGTTTACAAATGTCAGTCACTTGTAGTTTAGTTATACTTTCGTCACCACTTAGAAAACAATGATAATGTCGCATATCGTCGGCGTACATGGGTAACTGTACTTCACTCATTTCATGTAGAGCGCCAAATAAACCTCTTTTCACTTTTTTCCCATGTTGCTCTGCTATGAGACTTTTTTTTCCTCTTGTTTTCCATTGCTTCCGAATCTTGAAACCAAAGTATGCAAAATGTCACTCAAGTGTATCGTACTAAGAAGACTGTAACGTTATGTACAACACACACTCGTACAGACTGTCTGTCTTAACAGAATCAGTAGCGAACTAAAACCGTTAAAGCTTAAGCTGCAATAAACTGGCCTGTTGAGTTGGTTGCCCGAAGTACAAAATATTTAATTTATAGCACTATCGAACTCGGAGCGAAAATATTCTAAAAACATCAGCGTAGGTTCTGGAGCCAACGAAGCGTGAGGGACGAGCGCGAATTTTCTGGACGGCGTGGGACGTTGCGACGACGCTCCATGGGCGTGCCCAAAGCGAGCAACCACGAAGTTGTGTAGACTGCCGCTAGATGGCGTTTGCTTTACCCTTGATAACTCGGCAACGGTTGGGCCGATTTTGGCGCAGTTTTCGCTAATTTACAGAAAATACCATTCCCTTCACATTGCCAAAACTGCAATTGAATTGATGTATTTTCTCGGAACTTTTGGCAAAATAATTTTAGCAGAAGGAACGAACTTTTGTCACTGACTGTACATAAAAAGCCAAGAGTTGCACAAAACAAATCGCGCTGTAACAAGGACTATGCCTATAATCATTTTTAACGTGGAATTTCGAACAAAATCTGGCCATTCAATCCAACAACTGAGCTAATATGAGTGTACTTTGACTTATTTACTGTCATTGCTACAAGTTTGTTTTAATAAAATAATTGCATTATAACCATCAGGCAACCTTCATCAAATTTCCAACAAAAGTGCAAAACGTTCCACCCTAATATACAGACTGTTCCATCCTATATATATATATATATATATATATATATATATATATATATATATATATATATATATATATATATATATATATATAAGTTGCGTGGTTTTTGCCCGAAGTGGAGTTTTCCTGTTGCGGGTTTTGCCGGAATGATTTTCTACTCGTAGTTATTTCCCGAAATCACGAGCTCGAATCTAAAGTTGAACTCTGTGGATCTATATGAATCGAAAACCAAATGAGTAACTGAAATTAGTGATTTTGTGTCAAATCGCTCCGCTGTCAAGTTGCTCTTTGATTAATTCCATAATCCTTAATTACAAATATCTCAATGTGTTACTAACAAAGAAAAAGGATATTTTAAATCTATGTAACTATTGGCAATTAATTATTGGAAAACTGTTAAGAAAACAAAGAAAAAGGAATAGGATATTGAATGTATATTGCCGCTTTTTCTTCTTTTACTTGTGGAAATTTATTTTATTTCGTGACAAAATGATCTTCATGTATCGTTTCATCTTCTCACCTATAGTAGGTAAATAATTGCATCTTTTTACCTATAGCAGTATGGCTTGGACGATGAAGAGTGAGTCACTTTTATTCTTTTATAGATAGATAATGCTGTAAACTACTCCTGATATGTTTTAGAAAAGTTACTGAATATCTGACATAAACGTAAGGTAATATACACTTCAAGTACATATTTAGAAAATATATTATTATAATTTCATATTTTGTCATATTTTGGACTTTTGATTTTCATATTTTTTTCTTCATACTTTGCCTCTCTGTACTCATTAGTTAACGTCATCCTCCAGTACACGGACTATAATTCCGTGAGTGTACAAGTGAATTTTCCTTACGAACGAATAAAACATCTTTCGCCCAGAATTTTCTAAGTTCAGAATTGAGTGCAACTTGCCAGTCTAAAGTATGACTTTCTCTGAAAGTAGACTCTCATCGTTTCGTTGACAGACATTAGTGTTTGTTCTGTGTAATCTTAAAATTATTTTTGTGGGAGCTCACGTGATTCGGATCCCACACTTATTTTACCCTCACATAGGTTTTTTAGTTTATTTTCGTGAGTAGAACACCTCATTAATGTTATAATAGGAATCTGGGAGTACTCTGTATATAGTGTTGCAGACGAGTCGAGACGAGACAAGACAGAACTTTTGCAATAGAAACATATATAGTTTTCGAGATGACACAGCCCGAAATCTCTTCTCCTGGCCAACACTACATATATATAAAGGTAACCAAGAAAGTTCTGTTGCTTTTTCACCCATCACCTTCGAACATCGAAATCACCTAAGACGTACCTGGAAGATAAAAAATAGTCCCCATCAGCATCGACCACTTTCTGTCAACGTTCTGGAAGGCCGTGGATTCCATCGCGGTAGAACTTGGTGGGCCGTAGAGCGAAGAAGGTATCAAGTGCATTTTGCACCTCTAATTACTAGGGATTTGAACTGGCGTCCCCTAAGGTGATTGTCCAAGGAATAGAACAGGTGATAATCGGACAGTGCAATGTCCGGGGACTATGGTAGATGCAATAGTGTTTGCCATCTAAGGCATAGAATGATATCCCGGGTCATCCTAGCCACGTGAGGCTTAGCCTTCTCCTGTAACTGGAGGACCCCTTTGTGATTCAGAAGTTCTGGCTCCAGAGTTTCAAGGTTTTTCTTGGACACGGCTTAACTGCTGGCAGTACACAGTTGCATTGATGCTCTAACCGGCTGGTGGCAGTTCCTGATGAAGCATGCCACGAGCAGTCCACCAAACGCACAGGAGGACCTTCTTCTGGTGCAGTGCTGGTTTCGGCTCTTTAGGAACCGGTTCATGGGATGCTAGCCAATGATGACGGTGCCGTGGAGCTTCGTACAGGACCCACTTCTCATCACATGTCAACATACTGTCCAGAAATAGCCCCCTCCTCAGACGAGACAGCAAAGAAACACAGGTGTCTACTCGCGTTGCCTTCTGGCCCGGAGTCATATATTGTGGGACCCATCGACTCAACTTGTAGTACTTTCCAAGTTTATGCCGAATGGTTTGTCGACTCACACTAATTGTAGTCCCAGTTTCTCACATGTCTGGTCACTGTTCACCTCAATTGATGCCTGAAGGTCTCTATTTCCTGCATGTGTTGGTCTTCCGGCACGTGGTGCGTTTTCGAGTGTTTCGTCACCGTCATTAAACTTGTTAAACCATTGCTACACTTTCCGCGTAGTCAGAACACCCTCACCAAAGACCTGGCATATTTCCACCCCGCTGCAGCGGCGTTTGGCCCCAATTGAACTCGTTCAGTATACACGCCCTTATGACGCTCTGTGGAGGTCTCATGTTCACTCTGTCCTTATGCATGTTCACGGTGTAACTGAACTGCCACAACCAGGTATTATGTTGGATATACCCACACCAACAACTGACCTTCACCTTATCTCCATTCACATTCAACTCACGGTGTGAGGGCCAATTGAACACAGACCTCCACAAAAAGCGACAGAACTTTCTTGGTTACCTTATAATTTACAATGTTGAACCAAACTTTAACTTATAACTCTCTTTTCTCTATCTTTTATTGTCAGTAAGGAATAACCAAAGCTGCTTCAAACCAATAGAGAGATTGCTGACTTAAAGAAAATTTAAGAAAATATCATATACTGTATATACTAAAAGGAATGAATAAATAATGACGTATACTTTTTAATAGGTATTTAACAACAACAAATCCTAGCATCTTGTTTCCATTATATTTGGATTATATAATACGGAATAGAGCAGAAGAAAGTTTGTTTTCCACATTTTTATGTCTTTTCCGAGCACAAGAGGCAACGATACCAGCATGTCTGGTAAAATTTACTGTACGTGGGAAACAACAAAACAACAAACAATTAAAATACCAACTATTAAAAATGATTGAGGTTTTGTTCAGCGAACGAAGTAACAAAACTTCCATATATCGAAGAAACACTTACCATATGATATTGCTTCTCCAACTGTTTAATACAGTCTCCCGGAACTTCTGAAATGGTGCACTGAAGTCTTCTCTTCGTCGGAAAGATATCTTATCGTCTTGAGTCTCCAAACAACAGATAAGCTGTAGGTCTCTCTTCTTTCACATTTTACTACTAATAGTAAGTACGAATGTTTATAAAAATATGTGAAAAATGCTTATTTTATCATTCAATGTAAATAAAGATTATGTAATCATATTTGAATTTTGTAATCATATTTGAATAATTTTATAAACCATTGGGAGGTACTAAACGACACTCGGAAATAATGAAGGTAAAATTCTCTTCACTTGTAGATATGTAAATAGAGTGTTTCAAAAACTGAGTTTTTGCACTTTTGGAACATTATAGCTCTAAAAGCGTTGTTTCTTCATATATTTAGATTTTTCTTTATCAATCATCTCATGGAATTTGGTGGCAGTATTTTTCCGCAACCTTATTCGCAGGGTGTACAGTAAAATGTGACAAACTTATTCAAGACAGAGGCTGACTGGGCCACCCGGATACCCGGAAATTTCCTAATGGGCCCTGTCCTCTGCAAAATCACTTAAGATATTGCTCGATAGTTATAACTAATTCAAAACTCTGTTCTCGTTCATAATAACCAGTGGAGTAACTAACGGGAACGCAGTGCTAGCGAAGAGGGTCACAGGGAAAGGAGGTCCCTGCCCAATCCGTAGCCTTATTTGTTGAAAAATCAATAAGACAATAAAAACTTCTCAAAAATACACGTAAGTTATTAACTCGAAAATGCAATCTCGTCCATAATTTATGTATTCAATGTGATGCGCAATCGATAACATATAAAGCGCATGGAGCTGATTCTCCTATGGTAAGAAAAACCGTGTTAGACATAGAGTTGTTGGACGCGAGTGGTGGCGAAAAATAATGGTCCCCTGAGCACAGCGGTGATGTCAGAAAACGGGCCCAAAGCCCCAGAAATCGGGCCCCGAAGCTTCGATTTTGGGTCCCTTTTATTCACCAATGAAATGTGTATTTTTTGGACGTGGGAGGTGGCAATACAAAAATAGTGGTCTCCTGAGCACAGTGGTGATTTCACAAATCGAGTCCGAAGCCTGATGTCCCAAGATATCGTGCCCCGAAAGTATAGGGACGGGTCCCTTCTATTCACTAATGAAGCATGGAGTTTCCGCACGTGGGTGGTTGCATTGGAAAGGGTCGGTTTCTCCTGAGCACACCGGTGATGTCGTAAACTGGCCCGGGCCCGAAGTCCAAGAAATCGGACCACAAAAGATTTGCATGCCATATTCTTCATGCTTTTTGCTCAGAAAAGTAAGATTCCTTATTATCCTGCCTGAATGATGTTCAACCGAATATTACAAGATAATGCTGAGATGCTGCATGTCAATACGGGACAATCGAATAGAAGGACCCTGAGCCCAAACATGTGGGGCCAGAATTCTTGGGTTTCGGGCCACGGAACCGATTTCTAAGATCACCTCTGTGCTCAGGGGACCCGGTTCTTTCCAACGCAACAACTCGTGTTTCCGACTCCATGCCTAGCACGGTTGCCTTACTATAGGAGGATTTTCATGGAATATTCTCCATGTTCTTATCGAAGAGTAACAAAGACATTACAAAGCTGTGGAAATTAACGGGGCATTAGATTGGGACAATTTCTTTTTAGCATATACAGGATGTTTCAAAACCACGCCGACAACGTTTGGAAGGTGATTCCTGACACCAAGATAAGACAAAAAGTATAGACTAGCCCAGGTGCACAAATACTTCCTTTCTGAGTTATAGGCTGCCAAAAACATGAAAAAAAACGAACTTTCAAGCTCCATAGCTCCAAAATTATGGTACCTACCGTAGTTGGGTTGACTTCACTTAGGAACTGGCATGTGCCCTATCCAAATATCCAAGTTTCATAATCCTACGGTACTTCCGCAACAATTTTTAAAGAAGTAGTTGGTAAATACTTCAAATTATATGCCCGTAGCCAAACTCCCTCTATAAAAATTATTGCGTGAGTACATTAGGATTCTCTAACATGATTTTTGGATAATTCATATATTAGTTCCTAAGTGAAATCTTGACCCGACTACCGTAGGTCCAATAGTTTTGAAGCTGTGGACCTTTAAAGTTCATTTTTTCATGTTTTCGGCAGCCTGTAACTGCGAACGGAAGCATTTGTGCACCCAGGTTGGTCTATACTTTTTGTCTTATCTTGGTGTCAGTAATCACCTCCCAAACGTCGGTGTTATTTTAAAACACCCTGTATATACAGTACAGGGGAAATAATGAAACCTAATGGAAACGCATCACTCCTTTCTTGTGAATCTTTATTTTTTAACTGTACTTGTTTTCAAAACTCGGGCAGAAGCAGGTCTCCATTGCAGATGCAATCATAGCTTTTCAAAATGTTCTCTTTACAGTGTTGCATTTATCTAGCATTCAGTTGCGAAACTACTACGTTTGTTCGCGGTTATATAGACTTTAACCCTTTGGGGATCCTATGGTACAATTTGTACCATATGCACTTTTCATGGTACATTGCGTTATTTCTCTTCTATTTGAGCTTTTTCGTCCGGTTTTTTTTTTTGTTTTCCAAGTCCAGAGGCCTTGTAGAAGACATTACGTATGGTTTCAGACCGTCCTGCGTCCAGACATAGTAGGTGATGACGTCATAAGTCAAAAATTTATTTTCTCATTTTCTAAGCCTATGTTCAATATTTTTTGGCGGGCTTATTTTTCTACGTAGAAGATTGAAATTTTGCACAAACATTCAGTCTACCGAGTAGTATTTACCAGATTTTTTGTTCCGATATCAGTGCCAAAACAGGGGGGGAACCAGAGGGGAAAATGGGTAAAAATAGGGATTTTTTGCCCCCAAAATCCCGTTTCTCGTCATTTTCCCGCCTCACATACAAGATAGGACTACGTGAGTCATACCGTCTGAAAGACCGTTCTATTCTGAAGAGAATGACGGTCGAATTATTATTCTAGGGTAATTAGGGACGTCTCAGGGATTTTTTGAAAAATTTACTTCTATATAGGGAAATATGGGGCATTGTCGGTATATATATTTTTTGGCGGGCTTATTTTTGAACGTAGAAGATTGAAATTTTGCACAAACATTCAGTCCACCGAGTGCTATTTACCAGATTTTTTGTTCCGATGTCAGTGCTAAAACAGGGGGGGAACCAGAGGGGCAAAGGGGTAAAAATAGGGATTTTTACCCCAAAAATCCCGTTTTTCGTCATTTTCCCGCCTCACATACATGATAGGACCACGTGATTCATACCGTCTGAAAGGCAGTTCCATTCTGAAGAGAACGACGGTCGAATTATTATTCTAGGGTAATTAGGGATGTCTCAGGAATTTTTTTCCCTGAGATCATAGTGTTTTATGGTACTTTGGGGCACTGTGGGAATTTTTGATAAAAATTCTCCCGCCCTTACTATTCAAGATAGAAACTTGAAATTTGGCCCACACATTCAGTATACTAAGTACTATTTCTCAGATTTTTTTTAGATGGCTACGATCACACAGGGGGGGTCCAGGGGGGGCCAAAGTTCGAGAAAAAATTTTTCCCTCCGAAATTTTCACTTTGACATTTTTTCCTCGCTTCTGGTATATGGTATGAGCACGCAAGTGGTATCATTTGAAAGCCAGCTCTATTCTAAAGAGGATGAGGTATGAACCATGATCCTAGGATAAATAGTGACGATACAGTAGCTGCTTGACTGAAAGTCTAAAAAATAGCCCAAAAAGCCAGGATCCCCAAAGGGTTAAGCATGCTTATCAAGGAATTGACGAACACGTTGGCTGTGTATGCCTACTTTGCTGTTAATGTAAAGTGTGACGTTGAGAACATGATGAGAGAAAATGCTATTCAAAATCAACAGTTGAAAGTGAAAAACAATAGAGATGTGCTTGTGCGTGCCACTGAGGCAACCAAGTAGATAGGAATGCAGTGCATGTCATACAGAAGTCACAAATCTGACAGTATGTATGATTTTAATAATGTTTCAAAAAACCATTAAAAACTTTTTAGAACTGATCAGACTGATAAGTAAATTTGATTCATGTTTGGCACAATATCTAGAAAAGGTAATTCATGTTAGTAGACAGAGGAAAGAAAAGATGGAGAAAGAAAAGATGGACACTACTGGCAGGGGGAATTTTGTCACCATGCTGTCTAAAACTGTGAATAATATCATTGATGTTTTACAAAGATTAATGCAGAAGGAAATAGTAAAAAAGATTGGAGATAAGTGATTGAGTGTGGAAATTGTACTCAGGACTGCTCTGTAATGGAACAAACTGCTATTGTCTTGCGGTATGTTGTGAATGATAACGTTTTGAAAGACTGCAGTTAAACCCATAGATGACGAGAGTGGTGTAGGCCTTCATACCTTTGTAAAAAGTTGTTTTCAGGAATTATGGTTGATAACGACACAAGTAGTAGGTGAGTCATTTCATGATGCTTCCAATATGAGAAGTGAGTTTTCAGGGTTACAGAGCTATATTTGAAATGAATCGCCGCAGAGCGTATACATTTAGTGTTATTCTCACATTCTGCATTTGTGCATTACTAATGAATATAAGAGTGTTGCAGAAGTTAAAACATTTTGCAGAAATCTGATAGAGGTTCATTTCCCTTATACTTTGATGTTCACTTTTTAAAATTTGTTTGGTGTACATAGGATCATTCCTTATATTTGGGGATTATCAAAAAACAAAATTTGGTAAACGTTTTCTAGAACCCTTTGAAAATATTGGTGTCCCTCTTATGGCCAAATATTCAAAATTCGAAGGTTATTGACCTATTTTATCTTCTTTGATACGGCTTTATCATTGAATGAGTACAGACAGGACTTATTACTTTTTTCATAAGACACAGGTGTATTTGTGCACCAATCTTAAATTTTGGCAGGGGCACATTTCTTATTGTCAAATCAATAATTGATAATTGTTCTTAAATTGGGTGG
The DNA here is from genome assembly GCF_964235325.1 of Thermobia domestica. Lineage (NCBI taxonomy): Eukaryota > Metazoa > Arthropoda > Insecta > Zygentoma > Lepismatidae > Thermobia > Thermobia domestica. Next base: position 89,234,855 of record NC_137466.1, read on the forward strand.
TATCCCATTTTTGGGTAAATCATTGTCAAATATTAGTATGATCACGTGGTCACTTATCGACTTATGGTCACTTATGGGATTATGGGTCCAGGACATTGGTACATTGAAACTTTGTAGGATAATTTGAGAATATTGTCAAAATGAAATTAGTTCATTGGTTTTGATTATTCCGCCTATGGGCCAAAATATAAACAAAAGCAGCATGTTGTACCACGTGATTGACCTTGATGAGGTAGTGTACAGGGATTTATTACCTTTTCAAAATTTGTGGATAACACTTATAGACAACAGTTGGCTCTTCTTATTTCCTTCTAGGTTATTGACCTCATTGAACATATAATTATATGGTTCATTCTAAGACTTAAGTATATCGAGAGGTACGTAGGACCATTTTTAAAATTTGGGAATTGTGATAAACAAAATTTTAGTATGATGCGCGAAGTTTGAATGTTCCACACCTGATTAATATGAAATAATACTTTGAACTTTAGTCACAGCTCATAGTCTAAGATCATTGGTGGTGGTTGATTTTTACCTTGAGCTTTAGAAATCTGATAGGTAAACTTATTGAATCTTATGACTCATAGTCTAAAGGCAATATGATATCTGATATGCTTCAGCACTTTGAAATTTAGTCAGAAGGTGATGTAATCTGATCACTGCCAAAGTTATTGTTAATGCAATTTGATTGGTTGATCACTGTCTTTCGTGCAATCTGATTGGTTGGTGATTTTCAAATCTCTGCTGCATTCAGTTTTAAGTCTTGTTTAACATTTATCGATTACTCTTTAAAAATCTTGGTTCGAACATTTTCGTTCATTTTGCACTCATTGATAAATATGATCAAAAACAGTTTATCTGTTAATCGAATAGTTAAAAACCGGATCAAGTTTGACGGTTAACTGTGAAATGTGAAATTATTTTAGTTGAAAATTTTTTGAATGTTTTGTTTTGTTTCAAATTTTTTGTTGGTTCAAAATTTGGTTTGAAAATTCTTGTAAATTTTTTGTTTCAAAATTTTTGAAACTTTTTTCGTTTCAAAATTTTTTGAATTTTTTTCGTTTCAAACTTTTGTTTGAAATTTTTGTTTGAATTTTTTTTGTTTCAAAATTTTTGTTTGAATTGTTTTTAAGTATGTGCACTCGTTGGTAAAGAACCGTTTCGTAGCTGTTTAGAACAAAAACATCTGGCAACACTGTTTACCATGATGCAATAGTACACGTCAGAATATGGGGTTGTACTTGAAGTGAAAAATACAAATCATTGAAATGGATCATTTTATTTCACTGTACTGGTTAATCAGATACATCCATACCATTAAAAGATCTGGATATTGTTGATACAATGTAGTTTGAACTTCTTGCACTAGTTTTTTAGCGTATAATTTTAATTCCAATTGAAGTCTTTTAAGGTCCATTGCAATGTCAATTGGTGGAAACTCAATGTCCATTTGATCACAAATAAACTGTTTATCAATACAGGTATGCACCCACGAACGATGCTGACAACCATCACACCATTTATACATATGTGGCACAATATGCATGACACATTTTTCAAAATAGTACTTTTTCAGGAATATACTTGTTTTGTTGGACACTTCCACTGCATGTTTTACACACTGGAATACATTAATGAATTTGTTCCATTCCGTTTGCGTTAGATACACCATATTGCGAGGGACATGCAATGTACTCTTTTTACGTAACAGCACCATCTTCTTTTCGAGGACTGTACGCAACACCACTTCATGATTTCAGCCTAATGATTTGACTATGGTCACCTTTAGCTCATAATGAAAATAATCATTCATTGGTCGATTCGTGTACATAATATCCGCCATTCTTCAAAGTTCAGTTGTGCACCAAATTCTTCTGCTTTGCCCAATCGAATCACAGATTCAAATGTTGTAGCACAGATACCAACCATTACATGTTTTGTTTTAAATATATTTATCGGATAATAGCTTGCGAAGAGGAATTCTTTATCGTTAGAAGTACACAACTTTCCTCTTAAAACGCACTTGTTCGAATGATTTCAGGGGCTGACAGGGAATTTGCTGACGTTTGCAATGATGATTTCATCACTATTGCTGACGTCATTGAAAAGGAATGTGCTGACGTGTGAATTCATGATTTCATCACAATTGCTGACCAAACAAAATTCATAGATCCAAATTCCAGTAGCAGTGGCCGCTACCAAATTCCAGTAGTAGTGGCCCCGTTATATCTAATCGAGTCAGCAAAAATTTTTGTGGCGTCACAGGTTAAAGGTCAATGCCCTAGGCCCGGGATCAATGACCTAGGGGTACTTAGGACCACCCCCTCTAGATTTTGGCAGGGGTACCTTGGCCCACCCCCTAAATTTTGGCAGGGGTACCTAGAACCGCCCCATTAAATTTTAGAAATTGCCAAATCTAAAAATTTGGTATGGTAGCATAGGATCATAGTATGTATCACTATTAATTTAGATGGTCCACCTCGTTCCCTTTCATGGGTAAAAAATTGCCAAAATGTCAAATTTCGGGGGGTTTTGACCTAATTTATTCCCTTTGGTGAGGTCTAACTACCTTATATAGTTATATGAGCGTATACAGGGATCCAATCCCTTTCATAAGACATCGGTATATTAATGCACCTCTTTAAAATTTCACGAGGGGTACTTTCGTCCATCCCTTAAATTTTGAAAATTGCCAAATTTAAACTTTTGGTATCATAGTTTAAGACTAATATATATCACTATAAATTTGGGTGGTTCACCTCGTTTCCTTTTAGGGGTAAAAAATGGCAAATCACAAATCTTGAGTCGAAGTCACAAATTTGAATTCAGTACACAACCGGATTCACCTTTCTAATGACGTCAAGAATAGCTCTATGAAATCATCAATACAAACGTAAGCAAATTCCGTGTCAGCCCCTGAAATCATTCGAACAAGTGAGTTACAGCAGGAAAGATGTGTACTTCTAATGATAAAGAATTTCTCTTCGCAAGCTATTATCCGATAAATATATTTAAAACAAAACATGTCATAGTTGGTATCTGTGCTACAACGTTTGAACCTGTTATTCGATTGGACAAAGCAGAACAATTTGGTGTACAATTGAACTTTGATGAATGGCAGATATTATGTACACGAATCGATCAAATGAATGATTATTTTTCATGATGAGCTAAATGTGACCACAGTCAAATCATTAGGCTCAAATCATGAAGTGGTGTTGCGTACAGTCCTCGAAAAGAAGATGGTGCTGTTACGTAAAGAGTACATTGCATGAAGTCCGCAACATGGTGTATCTAACGCAATCGGAATGGAACAAATTCAACAATGTATTCCAGTATGTAAAACATGCAGTGGAAGTGTGCAACAAAACAAGTATATTCCTGAAAAAGTACTATTTTGAAAAATGTGTCATGAATATTATGCCACATATGTATAAATGGTGTGATGGTTGTCAGCATCGTTCGTGGGTGCATACCTGTATTGATAAACAGTTTATTTGTGATCATATTGACATTGAGTTTCCACCAATTGACATTGCAATGGACCTTAAAAGACTTCAGTTGGAATTAAAATTATACGCTAAAAACAAACTAGTGCAAGAAGTTTAAACTACATTGTATCAACAGTATCCAGATCTTTTAATGGTATGGATGTATCTGATTAACCAGTACAGTGTAATAAAATGACCAATTTCAATGATTTGTGTTTTTCATTTTAAGTACAACCCCATATTCTGACGTGTACTATTGCATCATGATAAACAGTATCACATGTTTTTGTTCTAAACAGTTCCGGTTCTTTACCAATGAGTGCACAAACTTAAACAAATTTCAAACAAAATCTTTCAAACTAAAATTTCAAACAAAACATTTTCACACAAAATTTTATGAAAAATTTTCAAAAACTTTTGAAACAATTTTGAAATGAAAAAATTTTCAAACAAAAATTTCAAAAAAATTACAAAATTTTGAAACGAAAAATTTTTCAAACAAAATTTTAAACAAAAAAATTTGAAAAAAATTTCAAACAAAAATTTTGAAACGAAAAAAATTTCAAATGAAAATTTCAGACAAAAATTTTGAAAAAAATTCAAACTTTTGAAAAAAAATAAAAATTTTGAAACGAAAAAATTTCCAAACCAAAAATTTCAATTAAATTAATTTCACGTTTCACGGTTAACCGTCGAACATTATCCTGTTTTTAACAAATAGAAAAGACCCCTGTACATGCCCACATAATCACATAAGGTAATAAGACCTCATCCAGAAGGAGTAAAATGCGTCAATAATCTCCGAAATTTGAATTTTTGGTAATTTTTTACCCATGAAAGGGAACGTGATGGATCATCCAAATTTATAGTGGTACATATTGAGGTCCTGTACTATAATACCAAATGCTTATATTGGACAATTTCTAAAATTTATGGGGTGAGCCAAGGCACCCCTCCCAAATTTTTAAAGGGGTGCATCAATGTCTCTATGTCTTATGATAGGAAATAAAGCCCTATACATGCCCATATAACCATATAAGGTAATAGAACCTCATCAAAGAGGATAAATTGAGCCAAAAAAACGAACACGTGGTACAACGTATTGCTTACGTTTATATTTTGGCAATTTTTGCCAATGAAAGGGAACGAGGTGGACCACCCAAATTTATCATGATGCATATTAAGATCCTGCACTGTGATACCGAATGCTTAAATTGGTGAATTTCCTAAATTGAAGGGGAGGGTCAATGTACCCCTCATAAAATTTTAAACAGGTGCACCAATGTACGTATGTCTTATGATAGAAAATGGACCCCTATACATGACCATATAACCATATAAGGTAATAGGACCTCATCAAAGGGGATAAATTGGGCCAAAAACTAAACACGTGGTGTAACTTATCGCCTACGTTTATAATTTGGCAATTTTTTACTCCTAAGAGGAAACAAGATGAACCACCCAAATTTATAGTGATATATATTAGGGTCCTATACTATTATACTAAATGTTTAAACTTGCCAATTTCCAAAATTTAAGGGGTGGGCCAAGGTACCCCTCCCAAAATTTTAAAGAGGTACACTAATATATCGATGTCTTATGAAAGGGAATGGACTCCTGTATACGCCCATATAACTATATAAGGTAGTTAGACCTCATCAAAGGGGATAAATTAGGTAAAAAAAACGAAATTTGACTTTTTGGCTATTTTTTACCCACAAAAGGAAACGAGTTGGACCCCCAATATTAATAGTGATACATACTATGATCCTATGCTACCATACCAAATTTTTAGATTTGGCAATTTCTAAAATTTAATGGGGCGGTCCTAGGTATCCCTCCCAAAATTTAGAGGATGGGCCAAGGTACCCCTGCCAAAATCTAGAGGGGCTGGTCCTTAGTACCCCTAGGTCATTGACCTTTGACCTATGACGTCACAAAAATTTTTGGTGACTCGACTAGATATAACGGGTCCATTACTACTACGTTCCCAATCGGGCCCCGCAGCACCTAACGCCGACCCTACATATGAACTTCTAACTGCGATATTTTACCAAGGCAAGATGATATCCTGTCCGACTTCGCAACAGCCATGACAAGTAAGATTAAAAGGAGCAAAATTCCCCAGATTTCAAAGTCAGTACGGATAACACAAACCCGTTACGGTTTGGGTCTGTGTCAGTTTCGGGAACGTATACTGGTTTACGAGAAAAACCCTATTCGGTGTAGGCAACACCACTACACACCATTTTGTCCTCCAAGAAGCCAGCCAAACCTGGAATCAAGGATTCAAAGAAGAAGGATGTGGAAGTTTTGCTAGATTTGTTACATCTGCCTAGCAGCAGTTTTACAAGAATATGCTGAATCCTGTTGATATTTTTGTATCTGCGTTCCCAGGTTCTGAATATGAAATGGAAGTATTGGATTTGGAGTTTTAAACAAGGCTCAGGACAGCACTGTTTTAGGATTTTGTTCCCTATAACCCTCAAATTATTGTATATTTTGTACAATCTGCAGCAAAAAACATGCAACATGAGCATGAAAGTTTATTGTGAAGCTACGCTTAACAGCCCAGAGAATTAACATATCGTCTAAGTGGCACGAATCACGCCAGAAGAAACATCGGAGTCCTCCCCTGCACACTTGTTTTGGAGCAAAATACTTCGTCATTTTTTCAATAAACTTATACATGCTCATGTTGCAGGTTTTTTGCTGCGGACTGTACCATAGTGTGTTGCAACATATTGTCACACACGTCGTTATGACCTATCCTTTGCTCCTTTTCCACCAGTTCTTTAGGACGTGCAATAACAAGATACATGCTCACTTTTCCATGTCCGTTATAATTTATTCCACATTTTCGGTATTCGCTATTTGATGGTCTTAAGACCAGATGCTATACTACTTTTCACCAGTCATATATACACACGCTTACTACTGTTAATTACCACGTTGCACGTTCAGTTTATGAGCTTTGTAACTCAAAACTTTCATTTTTCACTTACGTTGTAATTGCAGAGGGACCATCAGTTTCATTCATGATTTTGGGATGAGTCACTGTTTTTGGTCTTTCTGAACCTGAAGCATAATCTCTGAGAAATTGCCACATTAAATTCTGCCATCCACTTCTTCACCACAGCATTTGACGGAAGAGTGTCCCGTAGTGTTTCACTGACCTCCTAAGACTCGTAAATTTAATTAATATGAAAATTGTACTTGTATATACAGAGGTGTTCTTTAAAACTGCACAATTTCATCATTCTACCTGCATTCTTGTGTTGGGCTACGAATTTTTCAGCAGCTCCTCGTAATAACACATGTAAACCAGGTTGAATCTATTAAATGATTGGAATTGGAATTATGCTTACATAAAAGATGAGATCAATATACAAAACCCGCTGAACGTGGGAATTTACTTGGTTGAAATGTACGTTCATCAGCAATACATGAGTGTTTCAAACGATTTAAATAAGTCTGGATACATCTTTGTTCAATATTAAAGGGTCGATATACAAATTTGTCATTTTGGAGTGAATTTTTTTCTCTATCTGCGCCACTTGTAATCAAATGTTGTTCTAACAAATTATGTAACTACATGATTCCATAGTAAACCAAAACTACGGGTTAAGTTCCAAAGTTGGAGATCCGTTTCCAGCAAAATTTTGAAAATTTACAGAGAAGATATGGATAATTTGATCGGTTGCGTGCTTGAAGGATGTCGAAAAATTTGTTTATTTGTTATATATAAGCGGTTATAAATATGGGACTATTCGGCGAGCGGGGCAAACTACTTCACGCAAGGTAACCGAATAGTTGCATTGTGGGAAAGTAACGAGCATTTATATTATCAACATGGCGGCTAATATACAGAAACGTTGCACGGGATGTGAACTAACAGTTTTAAAATTTGTGAAGCAATACGTTGATAGCGAGCAATATCTTTTAAAACTTTGTGAACACCATGTATTAATGAACATAATAACATATTGCAGACGATTTCCTGCTGGAGATAGGGGAGCTGTACAAACCGAAGTACTAAGGTAAGTGGGAAATTAAAAAAAAAACTATATTTAGACTTTAATGAATACTGAAAACAACGTACCCTGCGGGGCTCTAACCCACCTTCACTCGCTGACGCTCGCTCGGCAATACTGTGTGAATTAAATAGTAAACTTTGGTAAAAAAAAAAATTGCACGAACCTAGTTATTAACCCATGTGGGGTACCTCATCTGTTTTAGATCATAACCTAACCTAACCTTTCTTCCTCCTCGCGATGTAACGAAAGGAAGCCTAAAGTCAGTTAAGAACGTACAAATTGAAAAAATTAAATTTTAATAGCTTTTATTAAGATTTTGGTAAAAACTATCGGACGTCCAACCGGAATGAATGCCAAAACTACAATTAACTTAGACCTGATCTAACTAATATCTGGTTCTTCAAACTTCATTACGCTTCCTCTTTTCTTAAGATACACATAGGCAGTCGTTCTTTCAGAACAAAATGTTCCGGGGGGGCACACTTAGTATTCCGGGGGAATACTGCTGATACTATTCTATGTATTATTATACAGGGTGTCCGAGAAGTCCTTCCCTGATTACAGAAAGTGATAACTCAGGCTAGAAATAAGATAGAAATATGAAACTGGTGTTAAATTATTTACAAACTATAAAAGTTTTGGTCACATCAGTACACTTCCACATGAGCACCTTTGGTAGCACGTAGCACATGTAGGCGACTGCCGCACAGCCTCCACCGTGTCTGCTGAGGTTCTTGGTCGACCAGACCTCGGAAGGTCAGCAACCGACCCTGTGTTCTTGAACTTCTCATACCAGGCTTTAATGCTCTTGACATCAGGTGGAGTTTTCCCAAATGTTGTCTGGAACTGTCTCTGCACCGTGGTTGGTGATCGTGTCTCATGGTACCACAGGACACACTGTGCTTTCTCCTGGTTGGTTGGCATGGCTTCTTGGGCTTCTTACTTACGTACTACAAACCTAAAAAAAAAAAAAAAAAAAAATTGAGACTTGACAAAACAGAACAAACCTAACACAGACAAAAACGTTTATAGTTTGTAAACAATTCAACACCAGTTTCATATTTCTATCTTATTTCTAGCCTGAGTTATCAATTTCTGTAATCAGGGAAGGACTTCTCGGACACCCTGTATTATAGACCAGTAGCGTCATTTCAGATTTAGCTTGGGGGCAAGACCCCTTGATATAAGTAAAATTTCGCGTTTTTCACTGACTTATTACTATTCTATTGATAAAATCTATATAAATCTCAACTTCGGGGGGGGGGCAAATGCCCCTCCCTTTCCCCCTAAATGACGCTCCTGTTATAGACATATTATTTTGGTCTCCGGCTTCTAAAAGTAAAACACGAACTGTGCCAAAAACAGGCCCATCGAACAATTACTTCTGATGTGATCGCGCAGATTGATTGGCTTATCCGGAAAAACCGTCGAATCACAGAGGAAGAAATTCGTGTTCAGGTCAGAATTAGCCATGGCTCCGTGCATGGCATTATCAAAGAACACATGCAGTTCCGAAAAGTTTGCGCGAAGTAGGTTCTACAACTGACAGGAAAAAAGAAAAAAAAAACTGATGCATCTACAGCAGTACCACGAGAAAGAGTATGCGTTTCTGTCTCGTATCGTCACAGGGGACGAAATGTGGTGCCACTACGTTGAGCTCGTGAGGAAACGGCAAAGCCAACAGTGAAAATACAATAATTCTCTCCCGCCAAAGAAATCCAAAGCTCTTCACATAAGTTCCGGTAAAGTCATCATAACCTTCCTCGACTGCAGGAGCCTTTGGTTGTTGACTTCCAGGAGCCACAATAAATGCGAAGTGCTGTGAACACTCTTTGCAGAAATGAGACGCGCCATAAAGTTAAAGAGCCCTGGAATGCTGTCGGACGAAATCATCCTTCTGCATAATCTTTCCCACTCCATACTGCCAATCTGGTGAGATACGCTTCAGAACTTTGGCTGGGAAACACTTCAACATCCTCCGTACAGCCAAGATCTTTCCCCTTGAGATTTTTACACTTTCGGCGACCTGAAGAAACACATTCGTGGATGTCGGTTTCAGTCGGACGAGGAAATGCACGAGGTTGTGGTCTGTCAGCGACCTAACTCCTTCTAGAAGACTGGAATTGATCCTCTCATCTCCCAGTCGAATAAATGAATTAACGAGTCTGGCGATTACTTTTGAATAATAATAATAATAATAATAATAATAATAAAGCATTCCATTGGTACGTTTTCGTGTGTGTTTGGTTTTCATTCCTCACAGAAATAAAAATCTAAGACAGATAAAATAATAAATATATGGAGCAATCCAAATGAAATCGACCAATTTCCAGGTCAAAGGTTGCTGACAAAATTTATTTTATTTTTTAAATTTTTAACTAAGATTGTACCACATTCAGGGAGTTGAAAACGGGTATTCGTTTATTTTTAAGCCGCGCAAGTTTGTTAGTGGCGGCCATTTTGTATAGGCGCCTGAGCGTATTTTGCACTTTTCATAGGATTCCGTTAAACGCTGTAACTTTTTAGGTTTTAGAGTAGAGGGGGGCAAGAGTACGTGGGGGGTAAGAATACGATTCCCTAAAATCAGGTGAATATATTCGCGTATCGCAATAATGCGTCATGTGGAGTTTGATGTTAATGGTGTCTAGAACCTAAACAAGTTTGAGTGTGCTGCGGCAAACTACAAGCTATCTAGGTAATTATTTATGTTTTTCTAATAGTTTGATATAATATTGGGTCATAAGTACTTAAGGAATAACTTTCACAATTTTTTAAGGATTTCAAAGTACTATAAAGCGTTAGTTTCTAACATATCCATTGTTTGACAGGATGGAGTAAATTGACTTTCTTCCAACAGTTGGCTGTACAACATCACGGGAAAGTCAATTGTGTAGTGAGGGGGCAAGGGTACGCAGATACCGACGGGGCAAGGGTACGCGTGCGTACTCTTGCCCCTTCTGTTCTATGAAAAAACAATCCAATTTTATTTAGATCTAACAATCAAAAAAGAATGTAGATTCCATTGTAATAGAGAGTGACGGCAAACTTTACTAATACTGGTTCCCATATGTAGCCTCTAACGTTAAGAATTCTAAAGAATCCTGATATTTTCTTATGTACGAGGGATAAATTGTTATTCTAAATACCACTCCTTACATAACAGTATCTAAGATGGTGTTTGAGTTTTCGAAACAGATAAACGTGTGAGATAGTTAAATCTGCAGTTATTGAATAACATTACTCTTGCCTATTTTATTCAGGTTTCAAAAATGCTACGCTTTGTCCTCTTTTATCTTAAATGTCAGTAGTCTTCAGTAATAAATTTCAATGGGCCTTATGCAGGGTCGTTCTGACGCGTGATTAGCACCACACTAAAAAGTTCGACTACCATATGTTTCCTGTAGTAGTCAGTTCTTTAGTAATTATACGTTAAAACGACTCTGCATAAGGCGGTATCAGTCCAATGATTGGTATGGAATCTTATAAAGATATACGAAGCTAACCTAACCTAACATTTGACAATATGTAGCTTCATCAAGGATAGCTCGAGAAGTTTTCAAGTTACCCTCGTAGGTGACAAGCATTCTGTAACTGATGAAATGAGCTGAATTTGGAAATATATTTTTATAAAGGGTCTAAATATTATCTGATTTTTTTTTTTTTTTTGCGTCCTATGCATTCCCATTACTGATATAAGGAGAATTAAGAATTTTTCTTTCCTTTTTCAAAATGAGAATCTGCAACGTCTTTAGGCACAATAAAGTCAGTAGGCCTATTTACCGAAGAAATGGAGAACGAATCAGTGGAATATATCACATTACTGGATCAATTCTTCTATGACTTAACTTTAAAAGAACTAAGAAGAATGGCATACAATTTTGCTGAACGTAACTAGTTGCCCAATATCCTTTAGCCATGTGAATCGAACGGCAGGAAGAAATTGGACAGAGTCTTTCCGTCGTAGGCATTTAACTATTGCTTTGCGACAGCCTTCAAAGATTGGTCTGGGGGGAGCTCGTGGTTTTAGCAAGCCACAAGTTGAACGCTTTTTTAATTGTCTAAAAGATCTTGTAAGAGAAAACGGCTTTCCTCCACGGGATATGTACAACATGCACGAAACTGGCATAAATACGGTTCCTCATAAAGTTTCAAAAGTCGACTAAAAATCAGTTGTGAATAAAACTGTATCTAGTGATTTTGGAGTTAACATAACAGCTGTTTCCTGGTGAGTGCATCTGGTTCCTTTATTCCCCAGATATTTCCCAGAAAACGAATGAAACAAGAATTATTCGATGGCTCTGTGGGAATTATATCTGATTCCGGTTCATCAACTCACAACTTTTCGTAGAATGGTTATATTATTTACACTAACATGTGCGATCAAATTCGGTTACGAAAAGGTATTGTTACTTTTTGACAATCAAACCTCTCACATTTCAATCGAGGCGATTGATTTCTGCAGGCAAAATGTGATAGTGATATTGACTATACCACCCCATACTAGCCATAATTTGAAACCATTAGATCGCTCCTTTTTTGACCCACTGAAATCCTGGTATTCAACAGTGTGTGATAAATGGATGAGGAATCATCCATCCCGCCTAATTCCAAGTTGCGAGTTTGTCTACTGAGGCTTGGTATCCAGCCTTCAAGAATCTGGAGTTGTCCCACTGAATACAGACGTTTTCAATGAAGAAGATTTTCTTCCTTCTATTGCGGATGTGGTAGACTTAAATGTAGAAGCCAGCTCTGAAGATGAAAGCATTCCTGAAGCAATAAATCAAGCATCAGACCTGAATAGAGCCCAAAATCGTTCATTGGATGATTCACTGGAAGTAAAAATGGGCCCATGTGGCGCATCCAGATCAAACACTCCTTTGCCAGTTGCTCGTTCTCCTCCATCTGTTACCAAACCTTCAAACAGTAACGCTAGATCCCCATTAGAAGCAAGCAAGAGCTCCTGCGGACTGCCCACTTCAAACAGTCTTCTGCCGGTTACTCGTTTTCATTCATCTGTTACGAAATCTTCAACCAGTAACGCTAGATCCTCACTAGAAGTAAGCAAGAGCTCATGCGGACTGTCCACTTCAAACAGTATTCTGCCGGTTGCTCGTTCTCATTCATCTGTTACCAAATCTTCAACCAGTAACGCTAGATCCTCACTAGAAGCAAGCAAGAGCTCATGTGGACTGTCCACTTCAAACAGTATTCTGCCGGTTGCTCGTTCTCATTCATCTGTTACGAAATCTTCAACCAGTAACGCTAGATCCTCATTAGAAGCAACCAAGAGCTCATGCGGACTGTCCACTTCAAACAGTATTCTGCCGGTTGCTCGATCTCATTCATCTGTTACCAAATCTTCAACCAGTAACGCTAGATCCTCACTAGAAAAGCAAGCAAGAGCTCATGCGGACTGTCCACTTCAAACAGTATTCTGCCGGTTGCTCGTTCTCATTCATCTGTTACGAAATCTTCAACCAGTAACGCTAGATCCTCACTAGAAGCAAGCAAGAGCTCATGTGGACTGTCCACTTCAAACAGTATTCTGCCGGTTGCTCGTTCTCATTCATCTGTTACGAAATCTTCAACCAGTAACGCTAGATCCTCATTAGAAGCAAGCAAGAGCTCATGCGGACTGTCCACTTCAAACAGTATTCTGCCGGTTGCTCGATCTCATTCATCTGTTACCAAATCTTCAACCAGTAACGCTAGATCCTCACTAGAAAAGCAAGCAAGAGCTCATGCGGACTGTCCACTTCAAACAGTATTCTGCCGGTTGCTCGTTCTCATTCATCTGTTACGAAATCTTCAACCAGTAACGCTAGATCCTCACTAGAAGCAAGCAAGAGCTCATGTGGACTGTCCACTTCAAACAGTATTCTGCCGGTTGCTCGTTCTCATTCATCTGTTACGAAATCTTCAACCAGTAACGCTAGATCCTCATTAGAAGCAAGCAAGAGCTCATGCGGACTGTCCACTTCAAACAGTATTCTGCCGGTTGCTCGTTCTCATTCATCTGTTACGAAATCTTCAACCAGTAACGTTAGATCCTCACTAGAAGTAAGCAAGAGCTCATGCGGACTGTCCACTTCAAACAGTATTCTGCCGGTTGCTCGTTCTCATTCATCTGTTACGAAATCTTCAACCAGTAACGCTAGATCCTCACTAGAAGCAAGCAAGAGCTCATGCGGACTGTCCACTTCAAACAGTATTCTGCCGGTTGCTCGTTCTCATTCATCTGTTACGAAATCTTCAACCAGTAACGCTAGATCCTCACTAGAAGCAAGCAAGAGCTCATGCGGACTGTCCACTTCAAACAATATTCTGCCGGTTGCTCGTTCTCATTCATCTGTTACCAAATCTTCAATCAGTAACGCTGGATTCTCACTAGAAGCAAGCAGGAACTCATGCAGATTGTCCATATCCAACACCCCTCTGCCGGATGCTCGTCCATCGGTTACCAAAGCTCCAACTAGTAAAGCTGGATCTTCACTGGAAGTAAGCAGGAGCCCATGTGGACCGTCCACATCATGCACTCCTTTGGTGGTTGTCAGTCCTCCTCCGACTGCCACCAAACCGTCAAACAAAAATATCTTGATCTTCCAGAGGTCAATCAGAGATTCTGACATCCTCTCCTTTCAAGCAGAACTTACTTCTGAAACTGCGCCCTCTAAAGAGCAAAGGCAAACATCAACTTGTACCAAGAAAGCTACAACCGAAGGTAACTCCTCAGTTCAGTGAGGAAGTATTGTACGAGTGTTCATTATGCAATATAATCTACAGTGATCCACCAATAGAAGACTGGATCAAGTGCGCAAGATGCCATGAATGGTGGCATGAACAATGCACATCATATGAAGGAGTAGGCACCTTCATCTGTGATAATTGTTAATGCTCTTTTGAGTGCGTGCTCTTGCCCCTTTGATTTCGTACTCTTGCCCCACATATCGGGGCAAGAGTACGAATTTGAATGTTTTCATTTTACGGATTATAGTTCCTCCAAGGACAGAGGTGTATAAAAGTTGAGTTCACATTTGGTAGAGTTCAAGTTTTGTGTTCCATGTAAAAGTTTTCCGTTGTAACAATTTTTTACCAAAATATATAAGTTTAATTGAAATTTGCGTACTCTTGCCCCCCTTTCCTATACAGATAATGGAAAGGACAACATTCTATGTTCTGTGCCAGGGGTGTAGCCAGCAGGTTTATGTAGGAGGGGCCCGTCGTTTTTGAGGGGGGGGCGGCTACAAAGCCAAAAGAAATTATGTTGCAGCTTGTGTTTTTGAGGCCTGAAAAAACCGGCAAATTTTGGTTTCCTTCCGGGAAACTAAAAAACACAGGTTTCTAGTTTATTATTATTATTATTATTATTATTATTATTATTATTATTATTATTATTATTATTATTATTATTATTATTATTATTATTATTGCTTTTTGTCCATAAATTATATTCCAGGTAGTTTTTATTATGTTTAACCAATAATTACTGTCCCGACCAAACGTTATACCTTTGTGCATAACTATTTTAGTTTAACCCCTTGTACACAGAACCTATCTACATAAGGCTGATTTTCTTTGAAATTTCACTTATTTCCTTTAACATTTCCTAACAAAAATAATTATTTATTATTCGTGACTAAAAAAAAAAAAGCAATTATTTTATTAACATCTATGTCTCATTTCCTTTTCTAGGGGCCGTCCACTGTATTACGGAACGTTATTTTTGACCAATTTTTACCCCCTCCCTCCTGCTTGTCACACTTCGTAACGAACCTCTCCCTTTGTTACGTAACACTTTTTGATCTTTGTTTTTTCATTATTTTGATTATTTTAGGGGTTATTACAATAAAAAACATTGTTAATGGTAGAACTTTTTATTACAAAATGCTTATATTATTGTGAATATATTTGTAGCGTTTTTCGCCAACAAATCAAAGTATTAGAAAATGGTAAACTCGTAATAATCTTTTATCCCCATATAGTTGTTTAATTAACCAATCCTAATTCTTCAAAACTACTGTCGTTTCCCCAAGGAGATCACACCCATCATTTTAGGTCATTGGTGATTGGCAAGGAGAAAGTACTGCGAAAGATGCAGTTAAAACAGGATTTAAAGAAATAACATCGACCTCTTTTTCCGAGATCCAGGATGCTTAGTGCATTTGAAGTTCGCCAGTGTTAACGATGCAGAGTTCTGTTCCTCGTCCACAGATTCGAAGTGGCTGCACACTTGAAGGAGCAGGGACATCTCGTTTGTAAACAATCTTTCGAGCATCTTCTTTGGACTTCGGACTTCAGTTTACCACTTTACAAATTCTTTTTTCCCTAATTCAGTGCGAGAATGCGAATAAACTCGATTTCTTCAGAAATATTCAAATTCAAAAAAATAATAAAAAAGTAGTACGACATTAATATCCGACGAATTAGGTTTTTAATGTCGTTAGGTCTGCAAATCATGCATTGTTCCGTCGCGGAAAATATTTCACATGCGAAACTTCTTCGAAGAAAAGAGTGGGTCATGATTCGAATCAGAAGTTTTAAATAATATTCTCAGAAATAGCGATACAAGTGGGAACACGAAGGAATTTTAAAGCGGTGGTTACAATCACTAACAACTAACTCCAGAAAAGCGTGTGACGTAAATGTAATGCTACGATAGCCGCAAAACGTAGTTTTATTGTATTGTAATACACACAGGGTTCTTCATCAGTCATGCTGGTGTCTAGTGCGTCTTCGAATAACTTCTGTATGATTCAATTTATATAGGCTATAGTTCGCAACTTTCCCAAATAATGTAATTATTTATTAATCTATCTATACAGGGTGAACGGTAACAAAGTGGATGAACTTGGACGGGTGATAGTACATCTTAAAAACAGTTAAAAAAAAGTCCTAGTGAACATGGGGGAAATTCCGTCCCGTTTAGGAATGACAGAGTGTTGAAAGCGTGGGAACATGAACTTCAGAGGCCAACAGTTTAAAAACAATACATCGTGGAGAGTGCGGTTAAAAACGTCACTTAAAAAGTCATACCTACTCTATTGAAAAATGCATATTTGAAAACGCAGCTACGTGTGCGCAAGGGATTAACAACGTGTGACACTTCTTTCCTTTACAGCATGTCCGGGAATCCCTCCGTTCCTTTGGGGAATCCCATGCGCACGCATAGCTGCGTTTCCAAAAATGCATTTTTTAACAAAGTAAGTATGATTTTCTAAGTGACGTTTTTAACCGCACTCTCTATGATGTATTGTTTTTAAGCTGTTGGCCTCTGGAGTTCATGTCCTCACGCTTTCAACACTCTGTAACTCCTAAACGGGACGGAATTTCCCCCATGTTCACTACGACTTTTTTTGCTTCTTGTTAGATGTACTATCACCCGCCCAAATTTGCCACAGTAGTTACCGTTCACCCTGTATATATGACTACATTTGTAACAACTCTTGAGCCACCCGACTGATTTCGATTAAATTTTCAACGTAGATGAGGTTCGGGCCTGGAATGGTTTTTATAGCTTCACTTTGAAGAGAAGGGGAAGATATACAAAAATGATCGAAAATGACCAATATTAATGTCGAATCATAGTTTTCGGAGTGGCTGATATGAACAGTGCCACTTCCGATACCGTTTAAATCCAAATTCAGTCCCCATTAGTACTCCTAAGGGAATGGTGACATGTAAAAATAATTGAAAATTACCGATTAATTGAAATCCATACTGAAAAACGTTGTTTTTCACCAAATTTTTCATCTGATATAAATATTTTTTTTTAATACAAGTTACAGCATATAAAAATGTAATGCAGGCCTACTTATAAATCAGTTTAGTACCATTGTTTTATGTTAGTATTTACAGTACCTTGTTGAAACGTTTGTCTTCAAAGTGTCAAATATAAATCGCAGTAAATTGTTTAATCTGCTGTAAATAAATAAATAAATAAACCATACTGTTTTCCGATTGGTATAAGAAGGAGATACCATACTATTTTTCGATTGGTATGGTAAAATAGTATTTTTCCATACTGTTTTACCGTAAATTACTAATTATATGTAAACTTTGTTATTTTTACGTGACTGAAGAGAGGTAATTTTACAATGATGTTTTAAAAGCTGGTCATTTGGGGGGGCTGGCCCCGATGGCCCCCGTGGTTACACCCCTGTTCTGTGCACACTGAGACCTGCTTCAGGACGCCGAGAAAAAAAAAGCTCTGAACATTGAGGTTGGAAACCTAGAAATGGCCATTTTGGAATGTATACACGACTCCAAAAGTGCATTACCACCTGCAATTCTCGTTTTCCTGCAATAGCAGGCAACCCAAAAAGCTCGGCGGTTGGGTTGGTTCCGAATTCGAAAGGCGCTGGACCAAACCTCAATTTTGTAATAAATATATCAGTGTGGCAGACTGCAAATGAGGGAATAAAACCAATTGTTAAAAATGACAATAATATTATCATAACGGAGATGGATGACATCAAAAGTTACAAAATGATCTTACTTAAGCAGTTCAAAAAAGATGAATGGCAAAAGACGCATATCAGAGGAAAACATTTCTCTCCTCACCTCCCAAAAAAAGAATCTCATAAAAAAGAAAAAGTTACATAAAGTTACGTAAGTTTTAATATAAAAGCCCCACTCTATATTATGAAAGTTGACACCCGAAAGGCAAGAACAACTGAACCAAAGTCAATAAAATTGTGCACAGATATTGTAGACGTAAAAGGAGGGAATAGGAGTTTCGTATTTTCCTGGCAAAAACGGTTGGGTGGGGCACGGACCCCTCCAAACCTTTTATCACGAAATATCAAAACTGCTAGTAACAGTATGTCAGAAGTGTGTAAAAGACATGAATAATTGCAACGGAACATTTTGTATTGAAAATACGCAAAAACTAAAGGAATACGGCCTTTTTAAATTTTCTGCGGAAAAACGGATTTAGGGGCAAAAGCTCCCACCCAAAATTTTGAAACTTGATGTCCGAAAGGCAAGAAGTGAACCGAAGTGAACGAAATTAAGCGCAGATATTGCAAACGTAACATGAGGATACGAGTTTCGTATTTTCCTCGAAAAAACGGTTAGGTGGGGCACAGAACGTAGCACGGAAAATCAAATGTGCTGGTAACAGCATGTCAGATGTGTGTAAAGGACATGAAGAATTTAATCAAACTGCGTCTATGGACAACACGCAAAAAATAAAGGAAAACATTTATTTAAATTTTCTGTGAAAAAATCAGTTTTAAGGGAAAAAAGCTCAAACCCAAAATTTTGAAAGTTGATGCCCGAAAGGCAAAAGGAAGTGAACCGAAGTGAATGAAATTGTGCACAGATATTGTAGATATAAAATGGGGGAATACGGTTTTAGTATTTTTCTGGAAGTAACGGTTCGGTGGGGCACTAACCCCTCCAAACCTTTGATCACGAAATATCAAAAGTGCTAGTAACCGTATCTGAGATGTGTGTAAAGGACATGAAGAATTGCAACGAAACTTTATGTGTGGACAAAAAAATAAATGAATATTGTTTTTTTTTTATTTTCCGCGGAAAAACGGTTTTAGAGGGAAAAATTCCCACACAAAATTTTGGAAGTTGACGCCCGAAAGGCAGAAGAAAAAATGAAATATTTCAGTTTTACGTCTCACGGTTATGCCGGTTAGGCTAAAGGAGACAGACGTTGATGATGAGTAATGAATGAAATGGTGGAATGAAGAAAGTGGGAGGAAACGGAGAACCCCTAGAAAACCCACGCACACGGTGTTTGTCCACCACAAAGTTCACTTGGCGGGGGCTGGGATCGAACCCAGGACCCCAAGCACCAGAGGTGAATGCTCTACCACTGAGCCACGGCGGCCCCTGAAACGCAGAAGTAAACCGAAGTGAATAAAAATTTTCACAGATATTGAATACGTAAAATGAGGATATGAATGTCGTATTTCCCTGGAAAAAACGGCCGCGTGGGGCACGGACCCCTCCAAACATTTGACCACGAAAAATAAAAGTTCTTGTAACAATATGTCAAATGTGTGTATAGAACATGAAGAATTGCAACGAAACTTTGTGTATGAACAATAGGCAAAAAATGAAAGAATACGTTTTCTTAATGTTCTGCAAGAAAACGGTTTTAGGGGGGCAAATGAACCCACCCCAAAAGTTTGAAATTTGACGCCGAAAAAGCAAGAAGAAGTGAACCGAAGTGAATGAAATTTTTCACACATATTGTGAAAATAAAATGTGGGAATTCTAGTTCCGTATTTCCTGAAAAAACTGTTAGGTGGGGCACGGACCACTCCAAACATTTGCTCAGGAAATATCAAAAGTGCTAGTAACAGTATATCAGATTTGTGTAAAGGACATGAAGAATTCCAATGAAACTTTATGTACGGGCAATACGCAAAAAAAAAAAAAAAAAAAATGGAGAAGGGTTTTTCTGCGGAAAAACGGTTTTAGGGGCAAAAGCTCTCACACAAAATTATGAAAGTTGACGCCGTGAAGGCAAAAAGAAGTGAACCAAAGTGAATCAAATTGTGCACGGACATTTTAGACATAAAATGAGGGAATATGGGTTTGCTATTTTCCTGGAAAAAAGGAGTGGGTGCGGCACGGACCCTCCCTAACGTTTGATAACAAAATATCAAAAGTACTAGTATCTCAGATGTGTGTCAAGGACATGAAAAATTGCAACATAACTTTGTGTATGGACAATACGCAAAAAGTAAACGAATACGGATTTTTCTAAGTTCTGCGGGAAAACGGTTTTAGGGGGCAAAAGCTCCCACACTAAATTTTGAAAGTTGAACTCGAAAGGCAAACAGAAGTGAATCGAAAAAAAATGAAATGAAATCTTTAAGTTTTACGTCCTACGGTTATGCCGGTTAGGCTAAAGGAGACGGTGATGATGAGTAATGAATGAAATGGTGGAATGAAGAAAGTGGGAGGAAACGGGAGAGCCCTGAGTAAACCCACGCACACGGTGTTTGTCCACCACAAAGTTCACTTGGCGGGGGCTGGGATCGAACCCGGGACCCCAAGCACCAGAGGTGAACGCTCTACCACTGAGCCACCGCGGCCCCAAGTGAATTGAAGTGAGTGCAAATGTGAACATATATTGTAGACATAAAATAAGGATACGGGTTTCATATTTTCCTGGAGAAAATAGTCGTGTGGGGCACGGACCCCTCCAAACCTTTGATCACAAAAAATTAAAATGCTAATAACAGTATGTAGAAAGTGTATAAGGGACACGAAGAATTGCAATGAAACTTTTTGTATGGATAATACGCCAGAAATAAAGCAATACGGGTTCTTTTATGTTCTGTTAAAAAATGGTATTAGGGGGCAAAAGCTCCCACACAAAATTTTGAAAATTGACACTCGAAAGGCAAAAAGAAGTGAACCGAAGTGAATGAATTTCTACACAGATATTGTAGACGTAAAATGAGGGAATACGGTTTTCTATTTTCCTGGAAAACAGGGTTGGGTGCTGCATGGACCCCTCCAAACCTGTGATCACGAAATATTAAAAGTGCTACCAACAGTATGTCAGATGTGTGCAAACAACTTGAAGAATTCCAACATAACTTTGTGTATTAACAATACGCAGAAAAATGAATACTTTTTTTTTGTTCTGCGGAAAAACGGTATCAGGGGCAAAAGCCACCACCCGAAATTTTGAAAGTTGACGTCCGAAAGGCAAGAAGAAGTGAGCCGAATTGAATGAAATTGTGCACAGATATTGCAGACGTGTAATGAGGGTACGAGTTTCGTACTTTCCTGGGAAAAACAGTAGGGTGGTGCACAGACCCCTCCAAACCTTTGATCCCGAAAAATCAAAAGTAAAAATAACAGTATGTCAGATGTGTGTAAAGGAAATAAAGAATTGCAACATAACTTTGTGTATGGACAATACGCAGAAAGTAAATGAATACGGGTTTTGTTATGTTCTGCGGGAAAACGGTTTTTGGGGGGCAAAACCTCCCAAACAAAATTTTGAATGTTGACTCCCGAAAGGCAAAAAGAAGTGAACCGAAGGGAGTGAATTTGTGCACAGATATTGTAGACATAAAATGAGTGAATACGGGTTTCGTATTTTCCTTTAGAAATCGGTTGGGTGGGGCACCGACCCTTCCAAAGCTTTGATCACAAAAAATGAAAAATGCTAGTAACAATATGTTAGATGTGTGTAAAAGACATGAAGAATTGCAACAAAACTTTCTGTGTGGACAAAAAATAAAGAATATGTTTTTATTTTTTGCGGAAAGGCGGTTTTAGGGGCAAAAGAACCCAAAACCAAAATTTTGAAAGTTGACGCGCGAAAGGTAAGAAGAAGTGAACTGAAGTGAATGAAATTTGGACAGATATTGTAGACACAAAATTAGGGAATAAGTTTCCTTATTTTCCTGGAAAAAACGGCCAGGTGGAGCATGGATCCCTCCAAACCCTTCATCACGAAATATCAAAATATCTAGTAACAGTATATCAGATGCGTGTAACGGACATGAAGAATTGCATCAAACTGCGTGTATGGGTTGAGTTGAGTTGATTTTAGTTTAGCGTCCCTTTTAGCAGCGAGGCTATATGAGACGTGGACCTACTGATTAACGTGGAATCCGAACCACATGAGCTCCCGCCGGGGATCGAACCCGGGTCTCCCACGCCAAAGGCGCGCACGCTAACCGCTTAGCCACGGAGGAGCTCTGCGAGTATGGGCAATACGCAAAAAATAAACGAATTCCTTTTTTTAATTTTGGTTAAAAACGGTTTTGGTTGGCAAAAGCCCCCGTCTACAATTTTGGAGTTTGACCCCGAAAGACAAGAAGAAGAAGTGGACCGAAGTAAATATTGTAGAGGTGTTTCGTATTTTCCTGAAAGAAAAAAAAATTGAACCGAGGCGTTGAGTCGCGGGAGAAGTGGACCGAAGCGAAAGCAATTGTATGTAGATATTGGATATGTAAAATATGGTCTCTCGTGTTTCACAAGTGTCGTGTCTCCATCCGATTTCTTCAAATTTGGCAGATCAAGTAACAGCAAACACAAACAGTATAGCGCATTTTATAGTATTTCAGAAGGCACCTTTAACCCTTGCAATGTTTTTTCAGCATAAAGAAAAACACGTGTCGATTTATTTCCAGTTTGCTATTGGTATGCCAAATTTGAAGCAAAACGGATAGGAACACTTGAGAAACACGAAAGCCCTTATTTTACATATAATGTCTACACACAATTTGATTTGCTTGGGTCCACTCCTTTCTGAGCTATTACGGTAATATTTCCTCTTTTTTTTTGGGATGGGACCTAGGCCCCAACACTGTTTTTCCGCAAAAATTAAAACACGTTTCATATACTGTTTTGCAAATAGTCCCTTTACGAAGTTTCGTTCCAATTCTCCATATTCTTTAGGAACTTTTGCGTATGTTTATTTGCACTTTTGATATTCCGTAATCAACGGTTTAGAAGGTCCGTGCCTCACTCAACCGCTTTTCCCAGGAAAATACGAAACCCAATTATCTCGTTTTTCGTCTACAATATCTGCGCACAATTTCATTTAATTCGGTGCACTTCTTGCATTTTGGGCCTCAAATTTCAAAATTTGGGATGGGGGCTTTTGCCCCCCTAAAACCGTTTTTCCGCAGAAAATAAAAGAAAAAACCGTATTCGTTTATTTTTTGCGTATTGTCCCTACACAATGTGTCGTTCCAATTCGTCATGTCCTTCAAACACTTCTGTTATTAGCAGTTTTGATATTTCATGATCAAAGTTCTGGAGGTGTGTGTGTCCCACCTAAACGATTTTCTTTTTTTTCTCAGGAAAATGAGAAAAACGTATTCCCTCATTTTATGTCGACAATATCTGTGCACAATTTCATTCAGTTCGGTTCACTTCCTCTGGCCTTCCGGGCCTTAACTTTCAAAATTTTGGGTGAAAGCTTTTGCCCCCTGAAATCGTTTCTCAGCACAAAATAAAAAAACCGTGTGCCTTTATTTTTTGGTATGTTGTTCATACACAAAGTTTCGTTGCAATTCTTTGTGTCCTTTACACACATTTGTCATATTGCTATTATCACTTTCGATATTTCGTGATGAAAGTTTTGGAGGGATCCGGTCCCCACCGAACCGTTTTTTCCAGGAAAATACGAAACACGTGTTCCCTCATTTTATATCTGCAATATGTGTGTAAAATTTCGTTTACTTCGGTTTCCTTGGTTTTTGCTTTTGGGGCGTCAACTTTCAAAATTGTGGGTGGGGTCTCTTGCCCCTTAAAACCCTTTTCTCCGCAGAAAATAAGAAACACGTATTCGTTTATTTCATGTATAGTATCTACCTTCCAAATTTTATGAAGATCGGAGTGTTACACTTCAGAAGTGTTGCTTGTTAATAATAATATTTCTCTAAAATTTTATGAACAAATAGAGGGAATTAAAGCGAAAAATTGGGATCAATTGGAACTTCGTCTCCTACCAACATTGAAAGAAATGACAGCACAAGTATTTAGATGCAAGGTAGACATAAAATTTAGAACTGAGATTTAACTATATTTCTGTTATGATTTTAATGCAGACTTCGAAGTTCTTAAATGCTAATGTTAAAACAAAACATTTTTGTCATGAGTTACATTTAGGGATGCGCACGAGACGAATCGAGACAGGATTTTCCTGACAAAATTCGAGTCGAGACATGGCACTTCCAATAGAGAAATATACATTTTTCGAGTCGAGACATCACTTTTACAGCACATTTTCGAGACGAGACAGCCACAAATCTTGTCTCGTGCGCATCCCTAGTTATATTGCACACACTACATGAGTGACAATTTATATTATGATAGAATATACTATGAGCTTTAATAGAAAAAGTGTAGACACTTGATAATTATTTTATGTAGTAAGATTTCAATAGATTCAGTGCTTGATCGTGCCGTGTATGAAGTTATGAAATATGAATTGGTTTCAACAGGCGCGGATCCAAGAGGAATTTTATAGGAGATAGGGATACAGCCCCCCTCCCCCCCGTGACGCTCAGGTGTACACTGGATAGAGTGGGTTTCAATCCTACTTTATTTACACTGGGTAAAGTTGGAAACTATGGTTTAGCCCAGCGTTTCCCAACCTTTTTCAACTTGCGGCACACCAGGGTAACTTGAATTCTCGCGGCACACATATTATTATTATTTTTATTATTATTATTATTATTATTATTATTATTATTATTATTATTATTATTATTATTATTATTATTATTATTATTATTATTATTTGAAAATATAAAATACTGTAGTATTTTTTTCTGATTACTGACATCCTTCTCACAGAGAAGAAAGCTAGACCACTGTTTTTTCCCCGTGGTAAATCATTATGCTTATTTTTCATTTTCATTTAAAAATAGAAAACAATTACAATCAGATATAGGGCTCAAGTTGTTAAAAATACATTTTTTTTTCGAAAACTGTATCCAACCTTTCATTAAGAAGGAGGATCACTAAATAACGAACGAACAAACGAACCTCTTTTACTTTTAAAACACAAATATAGGTAATTCGTATGCATGTTTACTTTGCCGGAAGGATTGAATAATATTTTAAAATTTCAAGTTACGAAATAGTCTGCAACAATAAAGAAGCAATAATGGTCATAACAATAATAACACTTTTTTTTTCAAAATTAAAAATGTACAGAAAAATGTTCTACAGAAAAGTAACACAATATGAAACTTTAAATTTTAGATTCATAGTAGGCCTAGTAATTTGAAATACAAATATACCTTTTTCTGTATGTCTTGCAATTTGATTGCTATAGAATTAATAATTTTGTTCCGATTTCCTCGCGGGACACCAGCGACCCATTCGCGGCACATAGTGTTGCCACGAGACGAGACGAGACGAGACTTCAGGCTGTCTCGTCTCGTGCAAAGCATGTCTCGTCTCGTGTCTCGTCTCGAAAAAATGTGCTCGTCCCGGCTCGTGTCTCGTCTCGAGAGGCTCTGTCCCGTCCCGTCTCGTCTCGTCTCGTTTTGTCTCGTCTTGTCTCGTAAAAAATATAGCAGCATACAATGGGAACGAAAGTAAAATATAGCAGGCTGCACCATGCTAATCAAGATACAACTAAGTTACAAGCATTACCCAGAACACACAAGACAACAAATGTCACGGTAACTACACCGTGAAGCCTTCACCTCTGGTGTATGTGGTAGTCGGTTCGATCTCGGTTAGTGCCATGTGAGCTTTGTGGTGGACAAACATTAAATGTGTGTGGGGACCGCAGTGGCTAAGTGGTAGAGCGTTCACCTCTATTGGTTGGGGCCTCGAGTTCGATCCCAGCCCCGCCAAGTGAACTTTGTGGTGCACAAACATCGTGCGCGTGGGTTTTCTCGGGGTTCTCCCGTTTCCTCCCACTTTCTTCATTCCAACATTTCATTCATTACTCATCATCACTGTCTCCTTTAGCCTAACCGGCATAACCGTGGGAAGTAAAACTCAGAGATTTAATTTCATTTCATTTTTCGAATGTGTGTGTTTTCTCGAAGTTGTTTAGTATCCTACCACTTTCTTCATTCCACTAATTTTCCCATCATCATCCATTCGGCCAAAGTTGCCTAAAGGTCTTAAAAATAAATTCAAACAAGCTCACAAGGCAAGGACAAATAGTTTACAAGATAATATATCTCTGCTGTTAGTTGTCTGAGGCTTCTCGACCCTGGCTTCTTTTTTTTTACATTCTGAAACATTGAAATTTGTTTCACCAGTTTCAATACACGAATATACAGTAAATTGGTAATAGGTACGTTGAAGATGAAGACACTAATGTCAAATAATGTTTACACGACAAGCAAAGTTCGATGTAAAGGTGTCACCATTTCTGACAATATCGTATACTATCAGCCCACTTGCTTTGTAGTGTCTGTATATATATATATAAAGAGAGAGAGAGAGAGAGAGAGAGAGATGGAAAGATATATAGATAAATAGAGAGATAGATATGTGTGTACACTTTGATTTCATATATTCCAGCCTTTAGGTTTCACAGTGTTAACCCATACCAATCCAAAAACTACTTTCGATTTTAGCATATTTAGATTTGTTGCAATTATTTTTTTAATAAAAGCTCGGAACGAAATAATTTTATTGAGTAATGGAAAGTATTTGATTGAAATTTTTTATGTTACTGCACAGTAAGCTCTACTTAAAGTGCCATAGTAATGGAAGCTGAACGACACATCGGACGAAAGAATGCTTGGGGCCAGTCTTCACCTCCATCGTTCAAATCTGTTCCCATAACCGCGGGGTATGTGCTACGATGTGGTGGTTGTCCCGTTTGTGTAACAAACTCATGACAGTACACCTAGATTAACTAGTGGTCTAAAAAAAAGTTGATTTTTGGGTGGCCATTTTGGATTAAAGTTTCTTATATTGTCGTGATCTATTCGCAATCATAAAACGTACATCTTCAGACCAAGCCGAGCGGTCTGCGGCGATAGACCATCGGCTTGAAGGCCCCGGGTTGAGTCCCGGAAGGGTCATGTGTATGGATTTTAACAGCATTTGTTTTTTCGTATTGTGTCAGGGGGGGAATCGTACGGGATAAAAGGATTTCAGTCTGAAAAAATTGGAGAGAATATCCTCCCCAGGATAATTTCATGGGAGTAAGGAATTAGTAAAAATATAGGATATATATTTTATAGCAGGTTTAAAATTATGGTTTGGGTATCCTATTTCTTTTCTGTTAATTATGTTCTTCAATGTTCGAATTTTGATCATTCTCATGATATTTTCTGCTTTCAACGGAGTTCCATGAATATTATACCAAATGTTCTTTACATTCTGTAAGAAACCATTTCTGAAGATAATTCAGGTCCTAATAAATATTATTCACTAGGAAAGGGGAGTATTCCCCTCCTCTCAACATGGAAGCAGAGGGCAATTTCACACTCTGGTCAGATCAAACATTTTCGCGTAACAAAACGAAGGTACCCCTGTGAAACCTCTTCACCTAAAGTGTTATTATTAGTATCATAAATTTGCTGAAAGCAAACAATTTGAAGGGTTCGTCGATAATATCTTTGCTTTCTTTGTCCTTCGCCCGCCTTCCAAAAGAAGAGGTGAATTTTACAACATGACTGCTGTATGATAAGCGAGCGATTGGTAAAATGGTAAAAGTGTGTTTTTATGTGTATATGTATCTGTATGTGTGAGAGAGAGAGGGGAGAGAGAGAGAGAGAGAAGACAAAATTTTAATTGCAAGATGACATACTTCAACTGCCGTTTTCGGTTCATATAGCAAAAAGAATACCACCTCCAGAGAATAAAGACAAGTGTAGTCTGTTCTGTTCTCTTCCGCCATCTCAGCCAGAACTTTCAACTACAGCCTGTAATGAGTGTAGACCTTACGCAGTTTTCAACTTGAATAGATGGTGGTGGTAGTTCGGTTTCTTGACCTTGTAAAAATCTTCCCTATCTTTGATTTGGTTTTTCATCATTCCAGCCAGAAATGAAAAAAATGAGAATTCCTCAGTTTACAGCAAGAGGAATTGGGACAAGACATTAAGGATGATATTCCTGGAAGCTCATGTATCACGATTGTTTCATTCAATAGACAGAGGACACTTTTCTGTGAAGGCTTTTCAACATGTTTTCTCACAAAGGGGATTTTCCTTTTGCAATCTATATGACCACTGACAATATCAATCTTGGCCCTTCCCGCCAGCATTTTCATTTTCGAGACACGAGACGAGACGAGACATTTCACGAGACGTCCCGTCTCGTGTCTCGTCTCGTTTTCGAGACGGGACAAGTAGCCTGTCTCGTCTCGTGTCTCGTGTAAAAGGGTTCTGTCCCGTCTCGTGTCTCGTCTCGTTTACGAGACGGGACTAGACGATCACGAGAAATGTCTCGTCTCGTGGCAACACTACCGGCACACCACTGTGCCGCGGCACACCGGTTGGGAAACGCTGGTTTAGTCCATCCCTTGATCATATTCTGGTTCTGCGGTGTTCATATATGGTCAGAACTTGCTGTTCTAGAAGCCTTAAGTTCATACGCGATAAAATAGTATTTCCGCATTATGCACCTTTTTAAACTATTTTCAATATTTGTATGTATCTTCAGATAAACCCTCCGTGAAAAGTTTTATTTATTGGATACTGTATTTCTGACGATGCTTCCATTATCAAATAGTGTATGTAGTTTTATTTAACATAGAATTGCATACGACAAAACAGTAGAAAACATTCTCATTGTTTTAACTTTTCTTGAGTTGATTTTGAACTTAACGTCCTTTTCAGCAGCGAAGCTATATAAAACGTGGACCTACTAATTAACGTCGAATCCGAATCACATGAACTCCCACCGGGAATCGAGCCTGGGTCTTCCATGCGTTAACTTTACTTGAATTTGGACTCGAACGCTCTGCAGCAGATTTAAAACGGTGGACTTGCCACCCCTGAGTTTTTCAATGAATGTATTTCTTAGCAATTGTTTTAATTTTACTTTTGAAAAGGTGTAAGCATTTTGCTTTAAAAAAATCCTTGAATTATACGTAGTCAGTGTTGAATACAGGTTTCATTTTTGTACGTGGCAATAGTAACTTCCATGGTCCCTTCTCTTCTACCTCCAGACACAGAAATTTTGTTTTTAATAACGCCAAATTACGATTTTTATCAATAAAGAGTGGCTGTCCTACTAACTCTTGTATCGATTTCCTGCTAAGCAAAGATAAAGTGAATCTGAAAAGGTAGGGGAACGGTAGGTAGCGGCATGACATCACGCCGTCCCCCATGCCTATCTTTGCCCATTGTAATTTCTTAGGAACTGGGGGGACGCCGTACACATTTTTTGGAGGTGGGGGACGGCGTCCCCTGCATTCCCAAGCACTTTTACCTCTGCTGCTAAGTATTAATTGCTATAAGGACTAACGAAAAATATTATGTGGTAATTCTACTACTACTACTACTACTACTACTAATAATAATAATAATAATAATAATAATAATAATAATAATAATAATAATAATAATAATAATAATAATAATAATAAATGATCTGAATGATAAAGATATTTTTTTAACTTTCTAATACAATCTCTGTGGGCTTTCGCGAATCTGGATATATTGTTTTTATGAGGAATAAAGAGGCTTCAAACAACGACGATTTGTATAAAAGTCTTATCAGGTGTCTGACAGCTGACCTTGTGTGTTTTTTTTAACACAATGTTACAAGGCACAGAAGCGTGCGGGCATTTCGCTTTTTTTTTTTTGCCTGAGTGTAGTTTGAGTACTAAACTCAAGACTTTCGTTCTGTCGTTGGCACGTGTCGAAGCAGCTTGTTTGCTGTGCGATGTTTTGCCTTCAGGCGATCGACTAGATCGAAGAGTCAAGAAAGAAATAAACAAAACGATATGCTTGTTTCATGGAGATATGCTTGCTTCTTGCCATTAGTGTTTGAAAACCAAAACTGTTCTGAGTATCCATTTTGTTATGTCCATAATAAGTATAAAGGGAAATGTTAATTCTCATATATAGTAAGGGTAAAACTGAGGGGGAACGCGAGGGTAACGTTATATATATTAGGGATGGCCGGATCCGGATCTGGTCGGATTCGAAGATCCGGATCTGGATTCGAAATTCGGATCTGGGTTCGAAATTCGGATCTCAGATCTTGATTCTTATCCAAACCCACATCCCACCCAAATTGTGATAAACTTGAATATCAAAAATTCGCCGAAAGAAATTTCACGAAGTCCTGACAGTGAAGAAGAAAACAGAAAATTAAGAAGAATACTGGCAAGTCTATTTGTCTCCTTCAATCTACACTAACGATTAAATGCTTGCCTAACTAAAAAATAATCTGATTTGATCCGGATGAGAGTTCGAATGTCGAATCTAAGTCCATCCGGTTGCAGGACCGAGATGAAATACATACATATTTATATTTGAAACCGGAATACAAAACACGAATATTTAAAATTCCTCAATACACCTATTTCATTGACAGTTAAGAAAACATAAACAGTTAAGATAAGTATTGACTAGTTTTTACGTATATTTATCTTGCTCAGTCTGCTCAAAATATCAAATGTATAACTTACAATTAGATTTAATAATTATTTAATAAATCACAATATGAGCACCGAGAATAAACTATGAATTTTGGTGCCCCTTATCTAGATTTGAAATTTCGGATTCATACATAGAATCAGGCTGAAAGATAAATATTTGAGATCTAGAAACCGAAACAAGTGCTAGTACCATGATCGTAGCCGTTTGTACCTAGGTAGTGCGAGCGGAAGGCACTTGCACTAAGTCCGGGTGTACTTTGGGGAACACGAGAAACTAAAAACAGATATATATTCTTTTTCAGGGGCAAGTCGCGCTTTAACATGACTTTTCATGAGTGTTGTGTTTAAATACGAAAACTGTAATGGCGACTTGTTTGAAATAAATGCCATTTTTTTTTTAGCAATAAAGTTAGGTACTTTCACATTGAATAAAAATTACCAAAGCACATTTCACTGATGAGAGTGCTGGTTCTTATGGAAGCTTTCACACTGAACCGAAGATTTCCTCATGTGGGTATCGGATTGCCACAATTCACCTTTCTGAAAGACGTGGTTTATCAGGAGGTCGGCCAAGATTCTTTTGGACTTAGCGTGTAGACTGCTTCTGGTCTCAATTATTCAAATATAGTAAGACTAACCGTATATAAAGTTGGTTCGAAATGATTTAAAATGAAGGGTGCGGTGGCTCCGTGGTAGAGCGTTCTCCTCCGGTGATTGGGGTTCCTGGTTCGATCACAGCACGCGCCGTGTGGACTTTGTGGTGGACAAACATCGTGCTCGTGGGTATTCTCGGGGTTCTCCCGTTTTCTCCCACTTCCTTCATTCCACCATTTCACTCATATCTCATTATCACCGTCTCCTTTAGCCTAACCGGCATAACCGCGGGACGTTAAACTTAAAGATTTCATTTCATTTCATGATTTAAAATATCACTAATTGACCTTAAGCGTATAATTGCGATTTAAATATTCGTAAATTAGAAGAGATGTAAAAATTAAGCGTTAAAATAAATCCGATAATTCCTAATGCAACCTAATAATAGCAATAAAACTCCTTATGTAACATTTTCAAAGCTAAGATTAACAGTTATGTTCTTGAAGAGGGTTTATGGCAACATAGATTATAAATCCAATTATCATAAGTAGTATCTCTGACAGCCCCGCATTTCACATCACCATCGCCCTTCATCCTGACAATTCCGGACATCCGGGCAATTCACTTACCCACAATGACTTTTCAGGCGTTCCAGTGACATCAATATCTCAGTTTGGGTTTGGGTTCATGCTTCGGTGAACCTTGACTATCACCATCAGCAGCTATTAGAGAATCAGAACTTATTTCTGTATTAGATAATGTGTGTAACTATAGCTTTTCGTCTATAGAAGACTGAAAGCCTGCCTTCGGTGCCCGTGGTCATGGGTTCAATTTCCGGAGAGGCACTCAACAATTTCGATGTTGACCCAGCATCGTGGGGGAGTTATCTTAAGTAAGAGGTAGCGGACTCCAGTCTAGAAAGCCGGCATAAGGACTTCGGGTGTCGATGCGTTGACTACACATCCCCACTTTGAAAGTAAGGCCGCTGGTAGGAACCAAAGGACTGTCGTGCCAAGAATTTAGTTTGTTTTAATTATCATAAATGCCTTCTTTATTATTAAATTTTATCCAATATTTTCTTTTCAACTAGTTTGCGAAACTCGGAGCTAGCTACTTGTTTTCTTTTTAATTCATGTTCATAGTTAGAAGAACTAATCACTAAGGAAAAACAATCTTTTCAATAAAATTCGTCTCGCGTCTTTCGTAACTCTAAGTTTAGTTATTTTTAGTTAGTTTTTTTTTTAGTTGAAGGGCGGTTTATCATTTCTCCTCGCTTTCCCTATTTTTTTCTAGTTTTACCTATATTTCTTTGCACGGACATTGCACCTATACCCACGTGCTTACTGTGTTCGTTTACAAAAGCGGGCCATTTTCCTGCCACTATAGAAAGTAAGAGTGCACTGTATCAGAGAAATATTAATTGACGTATGTAAGTGAATATATCTGTGACGAAGTCATAATTACTCAGTTTTTGCATCGTACATAGTTTCCTCATCCTCATTAATCTCTTTACCCCCGCTTCCTGAATTCCAGTTCTAGTATTCTTTCTTGATAGCGGACTGATGTCTCATGTAGACGTATTAACTATAACATCAGCAATAAATAAAGTACGGTTTAATTTGCACTAATTTTAAAACATTACATTAATTAAATAATAATAATAATAATACGGAGCGAGCTCAGGCTACTTGTTATGATTCTTGCTTCGCAATTGGATAATACCAGATTCGAATTCGGAGACCAGCCATCCTGACTGAGGATTTTCCAGGGTTGTTTCTCAGTTATACTGGGCAAATGCTAGGTTAGTACCTTGATCTAAGGCTCTGGAGACCTTCCTTCCATTCCTTTTCCAATGTTTTCATCTGTTGATTACTGCAGTGTAAAGTAGCCTCTGAGGATGTATCTGATAGCTTATAGTGAAAAAACAATAACGATGTTATATATCTTCACGAAACGTGTGGGTTAATTTAACTACAGCCTTACAGTCCCAATATATAGCTAAAGTTTTAATATCAATTTCCTGACTTTTAAATACTATTTTCATATTGTTTCAGCTTTCAATTTTCTCATGTATGTTCCCACCGAGAATTGAACCTGAGATCACATGAACAAATGCGAATATGTTAAATATTTTTGAACACTTTAATATACAAAACACAAAATGCTTCAATGATACGACGCATGGATATGTTTTGGTTACCTCCTGCAATGTATGTTTAAAGAAACATGGAGGGTGAAGAAAAAATAATAGAAATCTCTTTTATATTTACTCCTTCAACAAACGACCGACCTCAGAAGGGCAAGCCATAAGTTAGGTAATAAAGTCATACAACGAACACAACCATATCGCTCTCCTGAAATTCTCACGCCAACCAGTCTATATTTTTTGTTGTATATACCTTCGAAGTGAAAGATATTCATTATTACATTTGTTGATGGTTGGACTCTAGTGAGTCAGAAACTACTATTAATAAAGAGTTTGTTTTGTCTAGTATTCCTGCGATTAAAAGGGCCTTATCTAAAAGATATTTCATTTGTATCTGAGAAAAGGAGAAAGTTTATTTTGTAAGAATAAAATAAATATTATCAATGTGAAGCTAACATTAAGTTTCGAAGAGGAGCTAAACAGAAGAATTTGTTACCATTTACATCAGTTTTCAGACAGTTCACTATACTCTGAAATGGGAAGAAATCAAACTTGGAAACATTTTACTAAAGCGACTTCGACAGAAAGTGCAACATGTAATATTGCAAGGTTAAAATAAAATAAAGAACAAAGGTAGCACAAACGTGTTACGGAAACATTTAAAAGCACAGCAACCTACTATATCAGTGAATCCGAAAAAAGTTTTAACGAATTTTAGATATTCAATTTTATAAGATCACAATTTCAGATGTAGGTTTGGATACGAATCAAGATCTGAGATTCGAATTTCGGATCCAGATCCGAGATCCGGACCCAGATCCGAGATCCGGATCTGAGATTCGGATCCGAGATCCGGATCTAGGTCCGGATCCGGCAAGATCCGGATCCGGATCTCACTGGATCCGGGATATCCGGATCCGAAAATTTTGGCCATCCCTAATATATATAATAACATAGCATATTTCTTTCCAAAATTTTATAAAAACTATTTATTTTATAGAGTTCAAAATTCGGCCAAATGTTTATTAGTATTAATATTGCATGTTCACTTTTACTTTTTCTTGCTAAGGTAATATTATAGCGCGCTAATTAAAAATTAATTTTCTTCCATTTAAAAGCTGTTTAAGATATTGGCTGCATTTTGCAACAGTGCAGAACAGCAGATAGGAATCTAACCAGGTAGATTTCTTTCTCTCTCTTCCCTCGCTAGGTCACGTGCGTGAACTTAGGATTGTCCGCGGAGAAAAAGAAACCGATGGAATGCAGATTGACAGCAAATAAGAACAAAGTCTGTTTTCTTTCTCTTCATAGATCGTAAAGATTTCCTTGATTCTATGTAAACATCTCCGCGAATAATTACCTGTACAGGAATATTGCAGCTAACAACGTACGAAAATTTCAGAAAATCTGTCTATGTTGTTTTCAAGTGTGGGGAGTCTGTTCATCTTATAAAATCAGTTTCGAAATGTAGAGCGTAGAACAAACACACTTATTTTTTGCATCAACTGACAAAAGTTTACATACAGATCAAAGAGAAGTCTTAGTGCGTTTGCACACGGCAACGATAATATCGGTGGAAGCATCGATAATGTCGGCGGTGAAATCGACTTCAATGTACTCAAATCGTAGCTTACACACGCCACCGATATTATCGGCCGATCCTCCGACACGCAGATGCTGTCGGCCAAGCCCCAGATAATGTCGGCGGTATCGCCGACACCGATTTTGTCGGTGGCAATGTTTTCTTATAATTGGATGCACATGTGGCCGATAATGTCGGCCGGCCAGTGGGTTAGATGAAGAGAGTGAGTGACAAGGCGCTGTATATTTTTGTTTCGTTTCTTGTCTTTGGAATTTTGTTGTTTCCATTTTTTTCTATTATAATTGTATAATAATATTATTATTATCTTGTCCTATAAACAACTTCGGAACAGCTTATTATTTTTTTACAGTCTCTGTTTTGGAGTAGCTAATTCCCTTTATTAAATAAGTATAAAATGTGGGAAGTTTGAAGAGTACTGGTTTCCCTCTAAATAGCTATTACCAAATAGAATATAGAAAATTTAGATAACCAAGTTCTTGATTATTTTCCACTAATTTTTAATTTTTGTTCTTTCTCTCTCTGTCTCTCTCTCTCTCTCACACACACACTCTTTGATGGTATATTTTTTAATCTATTAATGCATTTAAATTTCAATACATTCTGGAAATTAATTTAAGCGTAATTTTCAAATTTTGATACACTGTGAACATAAGCATATGGAAAAAATCCTGATTATTATTACTTCCTTTTATTTTCATTAGAATTGTGTGCAGATTACTTTTCCCGGTTCCACTCAATAAGCAGTGATTGAATACAATATTTTTTGACAAGTCAAAGTAGAATTATTATTTTGAAACGAAACCAACACAATCAAACACTCTTTCCCAAGCTCCAAGGACAAGTTACTCACTTGGCATTTTCTTGATTGTGATCTCAACAATAGGGATGTGACTTCATGCTTCACTTGTTACAGATTTTTTCTCTCACTTCCAAAACTATCCCAAATCTCCCATTTTAAAAAATAATGTGTAGAATGGCAATTGAAAACAAAGACCAAAGCTATGTATCCAAGTTTTCCCTCTCCCCTTTGTACCGGGATCGACCCCCTGATAGAGTTCTGCATTTTAGCTACAGTGACTGGATCAAAAGGTTGTATATTATTGCATTCTTACCTTTCTAGTTTTGCTTAGATTTTTAGAGATGGCAGGAATTTTTCCATTCGATATTTTAACCGTTATTGAACTTGTGGAATGTAGACTTTGCATATGGGATAAGATAACAGACTCTTTCAAGAACAGGATTGAAAAGCAAAAAGCACGGCGAGAAATTTATGCAAGCCTTGTCCAGGATTTTGAGTTCATGGACAAAAAGAAACGAGAAACGACAGGTATGTATGCAACAGCGCAAATCTGTCTTCAACATTAGGGGAGGGGGGGGACGTTTAAGATCGTTCCCATATTATATATATACATATGTAGCGATGTTCAAAATATTTCTGTAGCCGAGAAACAATGCTGTAGAGGATCAGGGGAGCAGAATTGTCTTCAACATTGGGAGGCGGGCAGATTTGAGGCTTATTCTGGGTGGACATTAATTTCATCTCACTTTCCTTTCTAGCGATCGGACACAAATAATCAAATTTCTCTCCCAAAAAACACATTTCAAATCGGATTATTGGGGAGGACAATCTCCCCAGTTCCAAGATTGGAGGGGACATGTCCCCTTCATCCCCCCGGGATTTGCTCCTGTATATGTATGGAGCAATGTAAAACAGAATTACTAATTCGAATTTTATCATTTAATCTACTATGACATTAATGTTAACTACATGGAAAACAAAATAATATATATACATGTGTTTTCATTGGGAAGGCCGATGGGGGCTGAATTTGAACGTAAACACTATCGGGGTTGTCACTATACATCTGAGCAATCCCGATAAATATGGATTCGACACAAATATTGGTCATTTTTACTACTTTTACATGTCCCGGTAAACGCCCCCTGAGACCCCCTTGGTTCGAATTGTGAAAAAATCGCCTCTGGCCTCCAGCCGATATCGCGAAAACTATGAATGTGACACTAAAATCTGCCATTTTCTACTACTTTTACATATTCCGATAAAAGCCCCTATGATCCTCTGGTTCCAATTTTGAAAAAAACCATGCCTCTGGCCAGCAGCCGATGGGGGCAGTATTTGGAAGTCAACGCCTGTGTGAGTATCACCATTCATCTCAGCGACAGTGAAAACTATTGATTTGAGACTAATATCAGTCATTTTCCATTATTTTTACATGTCTCGCAATTCTCCACCCCGGTGACTCCCGGCCCACATACAATGGTGGCTGAATTAGAAAATCATCGCTAATGAAAGTATCACCATTGATCTCAGCGACCGCGAAAACTATGAAATCGACACTAATATCGGTCATTTTCTACTACTTTTACATGTCTGGGTTAACGCCCTCCTGAGACCCCCCCTGGTTCGAATTTAGTCAAAAACGCTTCACCTTGGTCTGGGACCTGAACCAAGGTATCCGTGTCCAAAATTTGGTAACTCTCTGCCAACTTGTCTGGTTCCCAGGCCGGTCCCGGTTGAAAAAAAAAAACTCTTCGTCTTGATCTGTGGCCTAGACCAAGCTACCCGCGACCAAATTTTAAAAACTTTCGTCCACTCGTCTGGTCCACGGGCCGCACACAGATAGAGAGACAGACACTCAAGCAAACTCTATTTTATTTATATTAGAAAGGTCAGATCCACCGTTATTGTAATAGAGCGGTGCTTGAGTGATTGATCGTAGAAATTTAAAATCCAATGAGTGATAATTTCATAGCCTTGTTTTATTACAAGTTTAAACTCTTTAGTCAGTAGAGAAGAGGGCATGATTCGTGGTTAGAGTTGATGACAATGGGTTTCGGTGGGTCTTGGGTCACAGTGTGTGACAGTGGTTCATGGTGGATGGTGGGACAGAGTGGGTCACGGTGAGTCATAGGTCACGATGGGTGGTGGGTCAGTTGGTCGTGGCTAAAGTTTTCATTGCCCCACACTCTCTCTGAACTAGAGTGTTGAAAATTAATCAGTGAAAATCAATTGCAATTGATCAATCAATTGAAAGTAATTGCTGTGGAAATCAAAAATTGCAATTGAATTAATTGCTAATTAATTTCAATTGCAATTACTTTCAATCGATTGATTAATTGCAATTGATTCTCCTTTATTAATGGACAACTGCAATTAACAATTAACCATTACTTACTTCCGTTGTCAATTGCAATTAACAATTAAATTTACAGATTAATTGTTAATTGTCAATTCAATTGAAATTTGCCCAACACTGCCACTCTTCTCTTCACTGTCCCGATCCGGCCCTTCAAACTTTTTTTCCCTTCTATCGAAGCCAGTACTGCCTATTTGGGAAAAGTCTCAATGTAGAGTGGTAGTGGTAAAAACGATGCATATTCGCCGTTCTGTTGGAAGGGGGGCTGGTGGAATGTGCCGTAAAATTTTACGTTGCCCCCATAGGAAAAAATCTAGATTCGACACTACTAATATATATATATATATATATATATATATATATATATAATTGAGAAACACTATGTTTGTGACTATAAATCTCCCGAACCGCTCCACTGATCTTAATCAAATTTGAAGCTATTCACTTTGATGGTACAACTTAGGGGGGGGGTGTAAAAATAAATAAAATTTAATAATTCCTGAGCCACTCGGCCAATCTTGATCAAATTTTCAACATAGATGAGGCTCAGGCCTGGGATCGTGTTATTTAAATTTGACGAAGTAACGTGGGGGCGGAGAAGAAGGAGAGATATATATAAAAATCAATTTATATAAGACTGAAAGCCACTATTTTTGTAACTTAATAACTCTTGAACTATATCTTTAATATCCGACCGATCGCAATCAAATTTTCAAGATGTATGAGGTTTGGATCTGGAAACATTTTTGTAATTTTATTTTAACGGTACATCCTAGGGGGGAGGGGGAACGTATAAATAGAAACTAATAAAACCTAATAACTTTTGAACCACCCAACCAATCTCGATCTAATTTTCAACAAATATGAGGGTCGGGCCTTGGGTGTTTTTTTATCATTTCACTTTGACGAGCCAACGTAGGGGAGGGAGAGGGGGCAGATATATGTAAAAAAAAAAAATAAAAATAAAAATGCCTGTCTCTGTGACTTCATCACTCTTGAACCACCCGACCGATCTAAATCAAATTTTCAATATACATGAGTATAGGGGCAGGGATTACTTTAGGCTATTTACTTTGACGAAACAACGTAGGGGAGGGCGAGAGGGAGAGAAATTTAAAAATGATCAAAAATGACCGATATTAATGTTGAATCCATAGTTTTCGGGCCCGATGAGACAAACAGTAACACTTCTGATGCTGTTTCAATCCAAGTTCAGCCCTAATAGTTGGGAAGGTGGAGGATACAATGGAGGAGAGGGGGATAAACGTTTAAAAATGATCGAAACTGAGTAATATTAGTGTCGAATCAATAGTTTTAGGAGTAGCTGAGATTAACAGTGACAATTCTGATTTCGTGTGCCGCAGCACGGGGGAGGGGGAGCTATATATAATAATAATAATCGAAAATAACCAATATTAGTGCCTAATCCATAGTTTTCGGGATCATTCTGATGAACTGTGACATCTTCGATCAGGTTTAAATGCAAAATCAGCTCCGCCACTTGCGGGAAGGGGAGAAAGTGATATATAAAATGATCGATAATGGCCACTATCAGTGTCAAATTTATAGTTTTCTGGGTCGCTTAGATGAGCAGTGGTACTTTCGATAATGTTTAAATTCAAATTCAACCCCACAACTTGGGGAAAAGGAGGAAGAGATATTTAAAGATAATGGAAAATGACCGTTAATTAGTGCTGAATCCACATTTGTGGGGGGTCGCTGAGATGAACAGTGACACTTTCGTTGCCATGGCCCGCAACATAGGGGAGGAGAAAATATATATATAAATGACCGAAAATGACCATTATTGGTGTCGAATCCATGATTTTTGGGGTCGCCGAGTTCATCAATGATCTTTCCGATGCTGTTTAAATCGATGCCATTAAAAAACGAAAACAGCATATTTCACGGGTACTAAACACATGAAATACGGAGTTGTGCTTTAAAATTTTCATTTTAACTTACCAAAGCGGGTAATATATGCTAGTAATACTAATAAAGCTCAGGTACTGTCCTTTCTCTATTTCAAAACCACCTATTTTTTAAATCTCTTTGCTATAATATCTATTACTGGAGCTATCAGTATATTTTTGTTTTTCGTCTTTATACAACACCAAGGTTATAAAGGAAGGTCTTTTATATGTGGGTTCGGAACTTGAATCTGATAGGTCGTTCCCAACCATACTATCTCGCCTCCAGAAAAACTGGATTACAGGGCAGAGTCTAAAGCAAGAAATTTCTCTCTCTTTTGCTAAAAAAAAACTTTAGTTCGCATACTAGTCATAGCACATGTTTAGAGGTTTTTCAACGAATCTGTATGAGACGAGACCTGCAAATGACACAATACTGAAAGTTGAGCTTACACCAGGAGTCGATTCTGGTATCATCCTAAAACAAAAAAAAATCCTAATGGCTGACTACTTTAATGCTCATAAATCATTCTAATGTAAAAAGTTTTGGTGATCTCGGCCCCCTAGACTCCCCGTGGATACGAGCCTGTGTGACCCCCCACCCTCGAACACAATTTTCTGGAAGAAAGCCTCTATTCTTCCTTTTGTATGTCTAGTTTACTGAAAACATGAAAAGCAAACTAGATCACAGAGCATAGAGTTGGAAATGATGGACATGTTGCATTGCAGACATATTTCGTACCGTTGATGATTTTGGGAAGTTTTCCAGGGACAAAATTCACCTCGGAGTTATATCTCCTATGGTGCTCAATGTGAGTTGAGTTGATTTTGTCGTCCCTTTCAGCAACGAGGCTATATAAGACGGGACCTACTGATTAATTGACAAACCCGAACTACATGAGCTCTCACCGGAATCGAACCCGGGTCTCTCACGCCAAAGGCACGTACGCTAACCACTTCGACACGAAGAAGCTCGGAGCTCATATTAGAAAAGAAGAAAGCACATTATGGGAATTTCAGTGCAGACAACTAAGTACGACGACTGTTAAAAGAATATTTTTCATCTTGAATATATTGTAATAATGGTCAATCTTATTCGATAATGTCATTTTTTAAAAAATAGCATTCTCTTTTCTGTAACTTACTACAGTATACAAGTTAAATTTCACACAGTGTGCAAAAGAGGGGAGGGATTACAACGTACGATGGGCTTCGTTCGCTTCCTATCCGATGGACAAAACCTTTCTTGTAAAATTCAGCGTTTCAAA
This sequence comes from Thermobia domestica, assembly GCF_964235325.1. NCBI lineage: Eukaryota > Metazoa > Arthropoda > Insecta > Zygentoma > Lepismatidae > Thermobia > Thermobia domestica. The sequence goes on from NC_137466.1 coordinate 89,276,097, forward strand.
GAACGTGTGTGGTTGCTGATAGCTACACATAAATTGACAGAATTTTAGTACTGTCTGCCTGAAGCAAAGTCTTAAGTTTAGTACTGAAGCTGCCTGAGGCAAAAAAGCAAGCACACCGCAGGCGTGGTGGCTTCTGTGCCTCGTAACATTGTGTTTAAAAAAACAGACACAAGGCCACTTGTCAGTTCTTGCAACTGATAAGGCTTTTTTTCTTTTATACAAATCATATTGTTTGAAGCCACTTTATTCCTTTCAAAAACAATATAACCAGATTCATGGGAACCCACAGCAATTGTAACAAAAGTTGAAAAAATATCTGTATCATTCAGATACTTTATTATTATTATTATTATTATTATTATTATTATTATTATTATTATTATTATTATTATTACATAATATTTTTCGTTAGTCCTCACAGCAATTAATACTTAGCAGCAGGGGTTAAAGTGCGTGGGAACGCGGGGGACCCTATCCCCACCTCCAAAAAACTGTGTACGGCGTCCTCCCACTTCCTAAGCAATTACAATGGGCAAAGATAGGCATGGGGGACGGCGTGACGTCATGCCGCTACCTACCGTACCCCTACCTTTTCAGATGATTCCATCCCATCTAGCCTAATCCCACCTCGCCTAATGATTTATCAGCCACTTATATCTCCAAAATAAGAATGTCTACCATTTTAGGCGAGATGGGAATTTCCATCTTACTTAATCGCATCTCGCCTAAAATGGCGGTAGGATGCAAGGAGGGAATTTCTGTACTGAAGAGGGAATTCCTCTAATAGAATTTTAACCAGATATTTCAATCAATATTGGCAATCTCTGTCAATTACAATATAAATATATAATAAGTACTATACAAGAAGAAAGCATAGGGGGAAGGCGATTTAGTGAATTTAGTTCACTTTGGTTTATTTTGGGAATACTGGAAATTGATTGGCAAAGAGCAGCTAATCAGAAACAGGATAGAAATATAGAGGGTGTTTCAAAACAACACTTACAACGTTTGAGAGCTCATTCCTGACACCGTGATAAGACAACCTGGGTGCACAATGCTTCCTTTTGGCGGTATGACCAGCCAAAAACCAGTCGGAAAAATGCCCAAAACAGCCGTAACTCGAGAACAAAATGTCGGATCGAAGTCGGGGGAAAGGAAATGTATATTATTTTTAGCCATGGCTTCCATTAATGCACAACCCGATATGATACAGAGGCAGCACAAAGGTCACCTCAAATAAATTGAAGAATTATGGGGATATTTTATGAAAGGGGGTTATAGCCCCACACAAGTTACTGGCACATGCAAGGAGCATTAGAATATTAATTCTGTGACATTTGTGAAAAATCTGACGCTCACTGGCATTTCCGGAACAAAATTTTGAATTTTTAAAAAGGTACATCATCTAATGCTTCGTCCCCTGTGCCCCCCTAAGGCGGTGCGTTACCAAAATAGCATTCTATATTTCAAAAATGCATACTCTTTTGCTACAATGACGCCAAATTTCACACTAATTAACAAAAACACCTTCTTCTCGTATGTCCCTACTAAGGATATTTCTGGTGATTTTCTTACTTTTGAAAGGGGGCTGTAGCCCCATTATCAGTCACTCTTACATGTAAGGAGCATTGGAGCATTAATTATGTGACATTCGTGATTAATCTGACGTTTACTGGCACTCCGAAAATAAATTTTGGGATTTGGTAACACATCACCCACCAGCTTTTTACGGCCCTTGCCCCCCGAAGGGGGGCCTTCCCAAAATAATGTTTGAGACGGCTTTACTAGCTTTGTGAATGAGTGTTTTTGCATTTCGTAACAAATACAACTCATTTGCCCCAAAATCTTTACGAATAATTATTGGAGAAAACTGCTTCCAAAATTTAACATTGAACCTCCCATAAGGAAAATGAACTTCTGTGTTTACACTTCCAAAAGGGGGGCTAAACATTAATTTTCTTCTATTTCCTTTAGAAATTCGAAAAATTCAGATATTTCTCAATAAGAGTGCCAAATTTTATATTAATGGTGTGAAAACTTCATCTTCTCCCAGTGCTGTACAAAATTACACGAATTGTATAACAGTCTGTATATATATATATATATATATAATTCAAAATCACGTTTTCAGTCAAAAGAAAAAAAAACATTCCATTTATTTACCTTTGGAATACCAATATCTAATCTAAATGATCTAGACCCTCGAAAATATTGTAATATTTATTTTGTATATTACTGTTACGCACACGCCTAAAATGCCAGGATTGTTCTTTCATTTTAGTAGATATTTCTTTTAAAGTTATGTTTTTTAAGTAACATTCCGTATTTTGGAATGCAAAATATTGATGATAATGCTTCTACAAGAACTTTGTTTTCCTTCTGTCGTATCTTCCTTTCTCACCTCGCAAAAGTCGATTTATGGTCAAAAATGGTTGGAAAATGAAAATAGGGATATTTCACCCTGTTTGACAAGTCTTGTTATAAAATACTGTACTTAGAAGGTAAATTCTGTACCACCAGACATGTCAACTCTGACGCGAAATCGTAGCAGTTATAGTAGTATTAACTGTGGTCGTAGTAGTAATAATAGAAGTAGTAGTAATATTAGTAGTATTACAGTACTTTGCAGTCTTGAATAAAGAGTCAGTTTCCCAAACACACTACGATTAACATAGACTGTCAGTAATACCGTACGAACACGGCAAAGGCAGGGGTAGTGGAGGACATTTAAGGGAAAAAATGACAACATTAGTTTCCAATCCGTCCTTGAGTGACCGGTTCCAACCCGGAAATACGTGCGCCCGGTTCGGCCCTATAGCATTTGTGTCCGGGCCGAACAGGACACGCCCAGCCCGTGCAGGGCAGAGCCCTGCAAACCCAGGCCCGAAGACGGCCCGGCCCGACCCGAATAGATCTGAATTCTGTGCCCGGCTCGACCCGGCCCGGCCCGAATCTCGAGCCGGGCTCTAAGCGGGCCGGGCACATTTCGGGCCGAGCCGGGCCGAAACGGGCCGGGCACAAATCGGGCCGAAACGGGCCGGCCCAACTCGGCCCGAACACTGTGAAAGACGGATCGGAAACTAATGTTGGCAGCCTGTGTTAATCGTAATGTGTTTGGCATGGGCGGTGATTAGGGGGGGCAAAGGGGGGCAGTTGCCCCCGCACTTTTTTAAGTAACCAATTAATGTATATAGTTTCATTTGGAAATATAACGATTTTGTATGTGTTACTGATTAATAGGAAAAAATGCTGCCATATAATATTTGCTGTTGCGTGAATACGTATTGGTTGTCTTCCCGTGGAGTAAAGAAAGCTACAGTAATTGCGTTTTAATCGCCATAGAAAATAACCCCAAAAAATAACCTATTGGAGCACAATTTCAGCATACTTTCATTTCTTCTTACAAGGGCTCGATATGTTAGTGAGCCGCTTTGAAGCTAATCGAAAGAACATTATGCAAAAAAGTAGGGCCTATTTCACAAGTTATTCTTTAATTGCACAAAAATTGACAGTTCCTAAAATGTCTTTTCTTCTTTCTAAAGTAAGGAATATCGATTAAAAAGAGCGTGATAAGAAACAACTTCTACCTTTTCCATTGTTTTGTAGTGTAATATACGAGTGAAGTGTTGTGTTTAAGGATGTACGAGTGTATATACAATAAAATTTAGTAAATTGAACATAATTCTAGGTTTTAAGTTTATTTTGTATAACTGAAGTGTGGATTGTAAGTATTGTTGTGTTTTGATGTGTTCCAAGAAAGTGAAATATGCACCTAATGGCAACGAACATATTTCAAGAAGTTGCAAAAGCAAATATTTCTTTAAATGTCGTAGCATATGCTTGTAGTATTTACTGTCTTTCATTTTCTAAGAGTAATAACATACATTTAATATCATGTTTGGAATTAAATATTAAGTTTTTCATTAATCCTCAGTTTCAATATAACTTTTGCAAAACAAGCATCATTATTCATTACTATGATTAATATTATCCTTTCTATTTATTTGTTTTGCAAATTTATTAAATAATCTGATCACACAATTTTCCAGACAGAATTTTAAGATGTTCATGAGCAAGGAATCAAATCTCTTCTTACACTTTCGTTGTTTAAGAGTACAAAGGGCTAGTATCTACTTGCGTTGTTCTTCTCAATTTACTTAATAAACTATTATATACGATATACGGTATTTTAACTGAAAATATAGTATCCTATTAGTTATACAACCTTTCGTCAAACAAAATGTTAGAAACAACCAGGAAAACTAACATTTATATAAAATATTCAGATCATGTCTTGCCCCCTTACTTTTAACGTCCAACCGCCGCCACTGGTGTTTGGGAAATTAACTCTTTATTCAAGACTGTAAAGTACTGTACTTCTACTACTCTTATTACTACTACTACTGCTACTGCTATTATTATTATTATTATTATTATTATTATTATTATTATTATTATTATTATTATTATTATTATTATTATTATTATTATTATTATTATTATTATTCTACTACTACAACTGCTACGAGCGTCAGAGTTGACATGTCTGGTGGTACATACTTTACAATCTAAGTACAGAAAAAATCGAAGAAATACTAGTTATTATGGCCAGTCTGCGTAGTCTGGCCAGTAGAATGCATTCACATCTGGTGCTAGAGGTCGTCGGATCGATCCCTCCTCGTGTTATGTGAGCTTTGTTGTGGACAAAAATCGTGAGCGTGGGAGTTTTTGGATTAGACCGTTTTCGTCCACTGTCTTCATTCCACCAATTCATCCATCATCATTCATACGTCTTGAGCCGTAATTGCCTAAAGAACATATGAGAAAGTCAAGTCCTTGACCTACTAATTAGAATTTGTTCCGCTACATTAGACCACGGAGGCCGAAACCATGAACTGGCGTGTTCATAAGATTAGCGCAATTTGTAGTAATGTTCAATTAGCACGGCAGATTCCAAATCATATTACATGTTCCTGTATTCTTTATAATTCGATGCTACAATAATAATAACAAAAAACAATGATCAAATAAATCACCCAGACCCCAGGATCGATGAAATGTTCCTGGAACGGTGCGTAACAAGTAAATAACAGAGCTATATGACGGAATGCGAGGCAGTAAATCAAAACAAAATCCACACATATCATTGTTGATCAAAAAATACCTCAAAAGTCCCCTGAATGAAAAATGTATAGATATCAGCTATCAAAAATGCCTCTTAACGTCACATATAATAGAAGGGATAGTTGATATTAAGAAAATGAAAATATAAGGTTTCCTAAGAAACCAATAGTGCAAAATGAACATCGCTTTACTGTATGTCCTTGTACGCATCGAATAGCACGGAAACAGATTCAACAGTTTCAGGCTTTAGAGCATTTCTCCGTTCCTGAGTACTAAAATCTCTTTCAGTAGACGCACTAGAAGCAGGGATGACGAGATACTGACGCGTTAATTTACACAATTTTGGTAATGATTGTTCTTGTTGCTTCCACCACTGCAGTATATCTAGTTCTCTTACACATGATGACATGTTGAGGTAGATGTCTACTTCATCATCAAATTCACCAGAGACTGAATGTCGATCTTCCCAATCCATTAGTTTATTCTTCTTGGTAGGTGGTTCCAAGTTATGCCAACTAGCCTAAAGGAGACGATGGTGAGAAATAAATGAAATAGTGGAGTAAATAAAGTGGAAGGAAACAGGAGAACGCCGCGAACCCCCCACACGGTGTTTGTCCACCACAAAGTTCACTTGGCGAGAGCTCGGATCAAACCAGGGACCCCATACACCAGAGGTGAACGCTCAACCGCTGAGCCACCGATCCAGGAACACCTAATCGACCCTGGCGATTTGGTGATTTATTTGATCATTATATTTTGTTATATTTGTAGCATCATACTATAAACAATACATGAACATGTAACACCATTCGATATTTGCCTTGCTAATTGAACATTACTACAAATTGCACTGATCTTATGAGCACGCCAGTTTATGGTTTTGCCCTCCGTGGTCCAATGGTAGCGTACCAAATTCTACTTACTAGGTCAAGTACTTGACTTTACCATACGTTCTTTAGGTAACTACAGCTCAGGCTGAATGGATGATGATGGGATGAATTGGTGGAAAGAAAACAGTGGGAGGAAGCGGGACCACCCCAGGAACTCCCATGCACACGATGTTTGTCCACAACAAAGCTCACATAGCATGAGCAGGGATTGATCCGACGACCTCTAGCACCAGATGTGAGTGTTTTTTCTATTGAGCCACTATTCTCCCTCGTAGATCAAACATCGGTTCACATTCTACGCAGACCGGCCATAACTAGCATTTCTCAATTTTATTCTGTACTTAGAAGGTAAATTCGGTACCATCAGACATGTCAACTCTGACGCGAAGTCGTAGCACTTGTAGTAGTATTAGCAGTGGTCATAGTAGTAATAGTAGAAGTAGTAATAGTATTACCAGTACATCACAGTCTTGAATAAAGAGTCAGTTTCCCAAACACATTACGATTAACATAGGCTGACAGTAAGACCGTACAAACACGGCAAAAATAGAGGTAGTGGAGGACATTAAAAAAACAAGTAGGCTGACAACATTAGTTTCCGAACCGTCTTTCAGGCTATCGGGCCGGCCCGGTTCGGCCCGATATGTGCTCGGCCCGATTCGGCCCGATATGTGCTCGGCCCGATTCGGCCCGAAATGTGCCCGGCCCGGTCCAGTTTGATATTACTTGAAACGGGTCGGGCCGGGCCGGGCACCGGGCCGAATCGGGCGCGCCCGGCCCGTGCAGGGCTCTGATTCATATCCACTGCAAACGCTGTTTTTGTTCCATTTTGACTTTTATTTTAGTACTCAGACGAGAATTGTGTTCTATGTCTTAATTTTCTGCATTCTTTCACATATGGAAACATTCGTTTACGTATCTAAATGTTTCATTACGTATGGAGAGCTAAATGACAAACAGGCATGTGCTGATATTAATACAAAGTTTCCAAATATTGAATTATTAAGTATTTCAATCAATGTTGCTTTTTTATACAATTAATAACAAGTCTTATTATATTTAAAAGAGGAAAAACACATCTGCAAAATTTCTCCCGATTGCAAAGGTTGACTTCGAGGTTCGAACCTGGTTTACTTTTTCCCGAAGATACCCGAAGCTGGACTTAGAAAATTTTTTCCTTAAAATAGCAATAAAGAATGCCCTCGACCTTTGAGACAACATGTACCTTTCGGGAGTCAACTTTCAAAAGTTTGGTGTGGGTTCTTTTGCCCCATAAAACTGTTTTTCTGCAGAAAATAAAAAAAGCATTCCTTTATTTTTTTGCGTATTTGTCCATACAAAAAGTTTCGTTGGAATTCTTCGTGGCCTTTACACACATATGACATACTGTTACCAGCATTTTTTATATTTTGTGATCAAAGGTTTGGAGGGGTCCGAGCCCCCTAACCGTTTTTCTCAGAAAAATACGAAACCCGTTTGCCCTCAATTTAAACCTACAATATCTGTGCAATATTTGATTCGATTTGGTTCACTTCTTCGCGTCTTTCGGGCGTCAATTTTTAAAATTTATGGTGGGTCTCTTGCCGCCTAAAACCGTTTTCCCGCAGATCATAAAAAACCCGTATTCCTTTATTTTTGCGTATTGTCCATACAAAAGATTGTGTTGCAATTCTTCATGTCCTTTACACACATCTGACATACTAGCACTTTTCATATTTCGTGATCAAAGGTTTGGAGGGGTCGGCGCCCCACGCTTCCGTTTTCCCCAGGAAAATACGAAACTCGTATTCCCTCATTTTATGTTTACAATATCTGTGCACAATTTAATTCACTTCGTCTCACTTCTTCTTGCCTTTCGGGCATCAACTTTCAAAACTTTGGGTGGGTTCTTTTGCCCCCTACAACTGTTTCTCCGCAGAAAATAAAAAAACATATTCCTTTATTTTTTGCGTATTGTCCATACAGAAAGTTTCTTTGGAATTCTTGGTGGGCTTCACACACACCTGACAATCTGTTACTAGCACTCTTGATATTTCGTGATCAAAGGTTCCGAAGAGTCAGGGCCCCAACTAACCGTTTCTTTTTTTTAGGTAAATACGAAACTCGTATTCCCTCGTTTTATGTCTACAATATTTGTGCAAAATTTCATTCACTTCCGTTTACTTTTTGGCGTCAAATTTCAAAATTTTGGGATGGGGTCTTTTGCCCCATAAAACCGTTTTTCCGCAAAAATAAAAAACCCGTATTCCTTTGTTTTCAGTGCATTGTCCATACAAAAGTTTCGGTGCAATTCTTCATGTCCTATACACACATTTGACATACTGTTAGTAGCACTTTTGATTTTTCGTTATCAAACGTTTGGAGGGGTCGGCGCTCCACCCGACTGTTTTCTCTAGAAAAATACGAAACCGGTAACCTCATTTTCTGTCTGCAATATCTGTGCAAATTTCATTTACTTCGGCTCATTTCTTCTTTTCTTTCGGGTGTCAACTTCAAAATTTTGGGTGAGAGATTTTGACCCCTAAAACAGTATTCCGCAGAAAATAAGAAACCAGTATTCATTTATTTTTTTTGGTTATTTTGTATACACAATGTTTCGTTGCAATTCTTCATGTTCTTTACACACATCCGACATACTGTTACTAGCGCTTTTGATATTTCGTGATCAAAGGTTTGGAGGGGTCGGTGCCTCACCCAACCTTTTTCTTCAGCAAAATACGAAACTCATATCCTCATTTTACGTCTGTAATATCTGTGCAGAATTTCATTTACCTCGGCTAATGTCTTTTTACCTTTCTGGCGTCAACTTTTAAAATTTTGGATGGGGTCTTTTGCCCCCTAAAACCGTTTCTCGCAGAACATTAGAAACTCATGTTCCTTTATTTTTTGCGTATTGTCCATACAAAAAATTATGTTGCAATTCTTCGTGTCCTTTACACATATCTCAAATGCTGTTACTAGTACTTTTGATATTTCGTGATCAAAATGTTTGAAGGAGTCCGTGCCTCACCCAACCCCCTTCTCCAGGAAAATACGAAACCCGTATTCCCTCGTTTTAAGCCTTCATTATCTGTGCAATATTTCACTCACTCCGGTTCACTTGTTCTGACCTTTCCAGCTTCAAATTTAAAATTTTGGGGTGGGTTGTTTTGCCCCATAAAACAGTCTTTCCGCAGAAAATAATAAACCCGTATTCCTTTATTTTTTGCGTATTGTCCATACAAAAAGATATGTTGCAATTCTTCATGTCCTTTACACACATCTCAGATACTGTTACTAGTACTTTTGATATTTGGTGATCAAAGGTTTGGAGGGGTTGGCGCACTACGGAACCGTTTTCCCCAGGACAATACGAAACCCGTATCCTCATTTTACGTCTGCAGTATCTGTGCACAATTTAATTCACTTCGGCTCACTTCTTCTTGCCTTTCGGGATTCAACTTTCAAAAGTTTGGGTGGGGCTATAGCCTTTAAAACCGTTTTCCCGCAGAACATAAAAAACCCGTATTTCTTTATTTTTTGCGTATTGTCGATACGAAATGTTTCTTTGGAATTCTTCATGTCCTTTACACACATCTGACATACTATTAATAGTACTTTCGATATTTCGTGATCAAAGGTTTGGAGGGGTCGGCACCCCACGCTTCCGTTTTCTCAAGGAAAATACGAAACCCATACCCTCCCATTTTATGCCTACAATATCTGTGCACAATTTCGTTCACTTCGGCTCAATTCTTCTTACCTTTCGGGCATCAATTTTCAAAATTTTGGGGTGGGTTCTTTTGCCCACAAAATAATTTTTCCGCATAAAATAAGAAACAAGTATTCATTTTCTTTTTGCGTATTCTCCATACACAATGTTTCGTTGCAATTCTTCATGTCCTTTACAGATATCTGACATACTGTTACTAGCGCTTATGAAATTTCGTGATCAAAGATTCGGAGGAGTCCGTGCCATACTTAACCGTTTTTTTTTTTTAGGTAAATGCGAAACCCGTATACCCTCATTTTATGTCTACAATATCTGCGCAAAATTTTATTCACTTCGGTTCACTTTTTCTTCCCTTTCGGTGCCAAATTTCAAAATTTTGGGGTGGGGCCTTTTGCCCCATAAAACCATTTTTCCGCAAAAATGAAAAACCCGTATTTTTTGTTTTCAGCACATTTCCCACACAAAAAGTTTCGTTGAAAGTCTTCATTTCCTTTACACACATCTCACATACTATTAATATTATTTTTGATTGTTTGTTATCAATCGTTTGGGAGGGTCGGCGCCCCACCTAACTGTTTTCTCTAAGAAAATATAAAACCCTTATTCTCATTTTACGTCTGCAGTACTTGTGCAAATTTCATTCACTTCGGCTCATTTCTTCTTGTCTTTCGGGTGTCAACTTTCAAAATTTTGGGAAGGAGCCTTTGACTCCTAAAACAGTTTTTCCGCAGGAAATAAGAAACTCGTATTGATTTATTTTATGGTTATTTTCCATACAAAATGTTTCGTTGCAATTCTTCATTTCCTTTACACACACCTCACTGTTACTAGTACTTTTGATATTTCGTGATCAAAACTTTGGAAGGGTTCGTGCCCTTTCCAACAGTTTTTTCCAGGAAAATACGAAACCCGTATTCATTCATTTTACGTTTACAATATGTGTGCACAAGTTCATTCATTTCGATTCACTTGTCCTTGCTTTTCGTTCGTCAACTTTCAAAATTTTGGGTGGGTGCTTTTCCCCGTAAAACCATTTTTACGCAGAAAATAAAAAAAAACAGTATTCGTATGTTTTTCGCATATTATCCATACATTAAGTTTCGTTGCAATTCTTCATGTTCTTTAGACACATCTCACATACTGTTACTAGCACTTTTGATATTTCGTGATCAAATGTTTGGAGGGGTCCGTGCCTCACCGAACCTTTTTTTGCAGGAAAATACGAAACCCGTATTTCCTCATTTTAAACCTACGACATCTTTGCAATATTTCACTCATTTCGGTTCACTTCTTCTTATCTTTCTCGCGTCAACTTTAAAATTTTGGGGTTGGTTCCGCAGAAAATAAAAAAAACGTATTCCTTTATTTTCTGCGTATTGTCCATACAAAAAGTTTCGTTGTAATTCTTCATGTCCATTACACCCATCTGACATTTGTTACTAGTACTTTTGATATTTCATGATCAAATGTTTGGAGGAGTCCGCGCCCTACCCAGCCGTTTTTTAAAGGAAAATAAGAAACCCGTATTCCCTCATTTTATGTTTATAATATCTGTGCAGAATTTCATTCAGTTCGGTTCACTTCTTCTTACCTTTCGGACGTCAAATTTCAAAATTTTTCGTGGGGGCTTTTGCCCCCTAAAACTGTTTTCCGCAGAACATTAAAACCTCGTATTCCTTTATTTTTTACGTGTTGTCCATAGAAAAAGTTTCGTTACAATTCTTCATGTCCTTTACACACATCTGACATACTGTTACAAGCATTTTTGATATCTCGTGATCAAGGGTTTGGAGGGGTCCGTGCCCCACCCTACCGTTTTTTTTCCAGGAAAATATGAAGCCTGTATTCCCACATTTTACGTCTGCAATATCTGTGCACAATTTTATTCACTTGGGTTCAGTTATTCTTGCCTTTCGCGTGTCAATTTTCAAAATTTTGGGTGAGTCTTTTATATTAAACCTTAACTTTATGTAACTTTTTCTTTTTTAAAATTCTTTTTTTGGGGGGAGAAGGAGAGAAATGTTTTTTCTGATATGTGTCTTTTGCCATTCATCTTTTTTGAACTGCTTAAGTAAGATCATTTTGTAACTTTTGATGTCATCCAACTCCGTCACGATAATAAAATTGTCATTCTTAACAATTTGTTTTATTTCCTTATTTTTCAGTTTGCCACACTGATATATTTTTAACAAAATTGAGGTTTGGTCCAACGCCTTTCGAATTCGGAACCAACCCAACCGCCGAGCTTTTTGGGTTGCCTGCTATTGCAGGAAAACGAGAATTGCAGGTGGTAATGCACTTTTGGAGTCGTGTATACATTTTGAAACGAAATAAATGAGACTTACCTTGAATTCTTTGTCTACGTAGAGACTAGATAATAGACAACGTCCTAAACAAGTTTCAGATCTGAAAGCTACGTACTTGATTTTTTGGAAAGTTTTAAACATTGCGAATTTTCGAAAATCGTGTATTTTCACCATCAAATATCTTAGGGACAGAAAAAAATGCACAAAATTGACGATAGTTGCGCAGTAAAAAGTTAGTAAAATTGCATCACTGAGACTATAAGTTGTTGCAGTGATGTGAAATTCACTATTTTAAAAACTGAACAGATGTGCAGATTTTGTGTTGATATAGTAGGGGAAAGTTGTACAAAGTATATTTTATATACTTTAGTACATAAAACCAAAACTATCAATGATAAAATTGTTAAATGTAAATCAAAACATTCAGGGGAATGTTGGCTACCATGAAACAGGCCTTTTTGTATCATAAGAACGTTTATTTTAACAAAAAATCAGGGAAACTGAAAAAGGGTGAAAGACCCCGTTTTATACTACTAGTCGGGTAAAATGGGGTTGCCTTTAAAAACTTACCAAAAACTTTCAAAACTTACAAATATATTGTGCTTAAAACTTTTTACATCTTGTTTACAACTTGTTTATATCTTATACACGTATCTAGTTTACAAATATCTTGTTTATAATTAATCAAAAAAGAAATAAAAATGAGATTTTCGTACTAAATAAAACTAATTAGAAATAAAATACTTTTGTCTAGTAAACAACAATTTAAACTTTACGTGCTACAAAAGTCACAAACAGATATATCATCCTTTTCGTCCATGTTAGAACAGGCATCGTGTGCCCACCCATTGCAGACAGAACACCTAATCCACCCTTCTTTTGCTTTTAAATGACTATAGAGTCCGTTGCAAAAAGACACAAGCCACATCAGAATTCTCTTCCGACTATGAAGATAGTATTGTTTCCGTCTTGAGTTTAATTTTCTTTGATTTCGGATCTCTAAGAGTATAACCCGTATCAGACAAGATCTCACTTTTCATTCCAATACGCTTGCTCACTTTTCGTTCTTTACTAGTAGATCCTAGGATTAGCCTTATTTAGCAAACTTTCTGTAGATTTTTTTTTTTAAATTTCTTCCTTTCGTTTTTCTTCTGCTTCCAATTCAACTTTGTATGATGAGGAAGTGAGAACTACCGTCTTACCCCTTCTTTTATTATTTTTATGTTTCTTAACTCTGTTCAACTCTTTAGGTGAAGGTATGAGCAATTTTGATGAAATGCGAAAACTTGAAAAACTTTCAATCGGATCCCAATTAATCCCAGATACTGAAGGTTGAGAAAGTTTAACATTTTTATGTCGGAGAAGTGGCAGCCGCATACGTGGTGTGTTGAGATAGTTCTGCAGCTTGTGGCAGGACACAAATGGGCACAGAGGTAGAAAGTTGAGAAAGCTCAGCAGTTGTTGTCGATCCGCATGGTCTTTTGGTCTTCTCAGATAGAGTGAATAAGTGATCAGTAAATGCATCTCTGTTTAAGGGGTATATTCCAGGTTTCTTAAAGCAATTTACTGCCGTTTACACTGAAGCTGCTTTACAAAAGCTACATTGAAGAGTTTTTCCGACTTGATAAATGGTTACTTTCCGGCCAGGATGATTTATCAACCATTTCCTTACTTCTCCAGAATAGTAGTTACTTAGAGGTGCCATGAAACTAACATCCAGAGGTTGTAATCTGTGGGATGTGTAGTGGAAAGCAGAACAAAATTACATTCCTTTTATTTGCTAGATTACATCAGTTATAAGCTCTTGACATGTTAATTGTGACCGTCTAATAGAAGCAGCACATGTTTCTCAGAAGTAGGATTTGCGAACTCTACCAAAAATTTTCCTTATTAATCCAGCCACTCTCGTGATACACAACAAATAAACCAAGAGGTGCATCATCCATCAACATATGATTTTCTCTTTTCCTTCGGAAAACAAATACGGCAGGCACAAAATTACCAGTCGCGTTTATATATTTTTTTGTAGTTACTAAAACCCCTTTTTCAGATCATGTCAAAGCACCTACTTGTTTTTTTTTCTTCCACAAAGAGCGCAAGCACTTTAGACGCCTTATTGGGTACCATCATGATGCCTGTCTCGTTAACATTATAAATATCATTCGGAGAGAAATGATATTGTTCATTAAAAAAAAAAACTCCAATAGATCAAATACTTTTTGACAGTCTCGCGATTAAACCCTTTTGCCCTAACCATAGATGTCTTCTCAGGATCACGCGAAGAAAGGTTAGGGTGTCTCAGGGAAAACCGTAAAGCCAGTATTTTCCAGCAATCTTCTTGTCCCTGTTAAACGAGTGGGAAATACGGTTCGCTTCAATTAACTCGAACGCAAGAGATCGTAAATCGTATAGTGTCAGGCCAAAAAGACTTTCTTCTAGTGTTAGTATGTGCTGGACTGTAATACGCAGCCTCAAGGGGACTGTAATACACGAACTACAAGTAAATTGTAATGATGTTACATGTCGTCTAAAATGGAGACGTCCCCAATTTGGACTACCTTCTATGTCCCCGTTTTGGCAGAATGCGACATACATGGAAAAACATGGCTTCCCTATGCTCATAGGTTATATAACCCAATGAGTGAAACGTGTAAACAATAGCTAAATATAATGAATACATTAGTGTATTTACCAAATTTATTTCTACATGTAATCAGGGAGTAAGTAAAATAGTTGAAAGGCGACACATCGAAAACTATTTCGCCAAAACCTTCAAAGCAACCCTAATAGCATGTTAGTTTGCAGCAAGTCTTTCACTATGTTTGATTTTAACTTGCTGGACTTTCCGTGCACTGTACACCTGCTGCAGGCTTTTGAAAGTTACCCGCATATGTCGTAATTTGATTTTCACTTGCTAGATTTTACTTGCCTCGGAGGCTTGCTGCAACTTTGTAGCAAGTGTGTCAGTTCCAGTTTCTACCAACAGGTGGCACAAAAGTCTAATCTTAGAAATCTCCCCGCCAGGCCGCCATTTGTAGTAGGTGCGAAGTGTGTGAAGCATTAAAACAAGTGGGTAATTAAGATAATTACGTAAGTATCCACTATGTAAAGATAATTTATATTTTAAACGTGTATTGTTTGACAAAGTTGTTGAGAAAAATATACTGTATGTTCGTATACAGTAAAATGCTTGCTGCAGGCTTGCTATGCTAACTTCCACACACTTGCAGTAGACTCGCAATGCAAGTATATACCTGCAGAAGACTTACTACATTTACTTGCTGATGACCTGCTGTAGAGTTGAGTTGAGTTGATTTTGAGTTTAACGTCCCTTTTCAGCAGCGAGGCTATATGAGACGTGGACCTACTGATTAACGTGGAATCCGAACCACATGAGCTCCCGCCGGGAATCGAACCCGGGTCTCCCGCGCCAAAGGCGCGTACGCTAACCGCTTAGACACGGAGGAGCTCTGACCTGCTGTAGACTTGTAATGCAAGTATATACTTGCAGAAGACTTACTACAAACTTGCTGGGGACTTGCAGTGCAAGTGGTATCCTTGCAGAGACTTGCTTTCAACCTATACAAACTTGGTGCCAAGTTGTTGTGCACTTGCAGTGCAAGTGATATGCTTCCAGAGACTTGCGTCAAACCTGCACTAACTTGCTGCCGACCTACTGTGCACTTGCAGTGCAAGTGGAAACTTGCAGTAGGCTTGCTGTGCAAGTAAAATCCTTGCAGAAACTTGCTTTGCAAACTTCCATACACTTGCACTGCAGGCGTACTGCAAGTTCGAAGAGCGTCAACTAGGAATTTTGCATTAAACTTACATCAAACTTGCATCACAAGTCTGCTGCAAGTTTGCCAGACTTGAATTGCAAATCTGCTGCAAGTTTGTTGCAAGTCATTTTTGCTATCTGGGAATACACAACCGCACTAACTGTACAGTGATGTTTTTATTCCTGCCCAAAATGGTGTAATCGGTGTATTGAACAATAATGCATAGCCTTGCCGCTGTAAGCAGCGCCAATCATGTAGAAACATCATGTCCCCGTTTGAACTTCCGTCCCCGTTTTATACAACTCTCCCCTATCTCAGGCATACAATTTATCTGTTTCATCAGAAGTGCAGTCAAACAGCAAGAAATTGGAGATTTGCTACTTGTAAAACAATTATTAATACCAGATCATATCATAGATTTGTACCTCTGACGAAAACACAAATCACATGTTATGAATACTCACAATCAAATGAATGTACTGATTGCAGTACTTCAGTACTTCCGGAACACAGCATGTTGTCATTTGCATCTAATGATACCGTAGCCTGTATTTATGACAGAAATGGTAGATTGAAAGAATTGAAGACATCAGTCAGGAAAATAACGATCTTGTTGATCACTTTTTCCATCCCCATGGCCCAAGAACCTCTTTTAAACTATGTACGAATGACAGTGTGGGTGCCAATCACTAAGGTTCGCCGGAATCTCACATCCACCGACTTTACAACTCCTACAGGTCGTACTTTCAATTATCAGTGTCAAACTCTGTACACAAGTTAGTCAACTATTTACCTCACTCATGTCTACAGCAGCGCTGTAGGCAGAAAAGAAATAAGAGACAACTTTCGTTTTTTGTGCAAGATATGATTCATAAATTATGCATACTTTACCCGTTTAACATTACTGTCGTGTTATTTTGACTTTTCCTACGAAGTTTATATTCACTCCAATGGCGCTTCATGATATTAAGTCCCAGTGAAGAAAAACATTATAACTCAGAAACTACTCCAGTCTCAGTGATACAATTGTACAAACTTCTTACTGCACAACTATCGTCTATTTTGTGCAAATTTGGGATTTTTCACTTGTGTCCTTCCTCATATTTGATGGTGAAAATTCACGATTTTCGAAAATTCGCAATGTTTAAAAATTTCCAAAAGATCAAGTATAAAGCTCTCAGATCTGAAACTTGTTTATGACGTTGTCTATTATCTAGTCTCTATGTAGACAAAGAATTGAAGCTGAGTTCTCATTTATTTCGTTTCAAAATGTACATTCCAAAATGGCAATTTCTAGGTTTCCAACCTCAATGTCTAGAGCTTCTTTTCACCACGTTCTGAAGCACGTTTCAATGGACACAGAACAAAGAATATTGTCCATTCCATTATCTTTTATATGGTTTTTGTTTGAACTCATTATCATTAAAACCTACGAAGTTACAGTGTTTAATGGAATGCACTAAAAATTTCAAAATGCGTTCAGACATCTATACAAAATGGCCGCTACGACAAAATCTGCGCGGCTAAAGAAATAAATGAATACCCGTTTTCAACTCCCTAAATGTGGTACAAACTTAGGTAAAAAATTAATAAAAAACTAAATTTTGTCAGCAACCATCATTAGTCGATTTCATTTGGATTGGCCCATATGAGAATAACAAATATATAACTAACACCAAATAGTTATAATAATAATAACAGCGAAAGATACAACGACAAAAGAGAAAAAGCAATAAAAAGCCAGAATAAAAGAGAAAATGCAGCAACAATAAATAACAGAACATAGGACTAAATACCTCAGAGAACGTGAGCAGTAGTAAAAGCGTGCATAAAAGCAAGTACACGCTCAAAAATATTTCACAGAAGATGCAAACTGAGATGCTCTCTCAGATCTGAGTATTCAGGACATTCAACAAGAATGTGCCGAATACTCAATGGGACAGTATATTCCTCACAATACGAACAATTCAAACCACGCAGCAAATAACTATGCGTCAGATGAGAGTGTCCGGTACCCAAACGCGTTAGGAGCACTTCATCTCGGCAACTAGGGCGAGAGGATGTGTACCACTTTCTAAAAAGTGGCTTAATTGCGTGAAGTTTATTTTTATTTGAATGATCCCAATCTGCTTGCCAACGAGACCGCATCAAGGTGTGGAAATAGCTGTGGAGATAGGAGCGAGGAATACTGCTCCAATGCAACTTCGGCCAAGGTGGCTTGCTTGGCAGTCAACACGTTCGTTTCCCCGAATCCCGTTATGAGCCGGTACCCAGCAGACAAAAACGACGATACAACCCTGTTGCTCTAGTTGATGGCATCTCACAAGAATGTCTTGAAAGCGGGCGTGCTTACTGAAGACATTCTGTAGCCTCATAACTATGTTTCAGTGCAAAATCACCACACGACGTAACGAAAGCATAAGCGCATGATCGAGGGCAGGGTTAATTGGAGTTAATTCAGCAGTACATACTGAATACAGGCGATGCAAACTAAATTTTGAGCTGCCCTCCTCGGTGACAAAAGGCACAGCCAATGGAAATCCCATCCTTACAAAGAACTGTCCGTATAAACACATTAAAATCGGGCTATAACAAGGCTGCAAACTCCTGCTGGTATGCCTGAGAAATAGTGTGCTGTTTAGAGTGCGAGGACAAGCGTAAATCAAGGCCTGGTGGACAAAGCAGCCATGGTGGGACAGTTCAAAATTGATTTGATTTTTGAGTTCAACGTCCTTTCAGCAGCGAGGCTATATGAGACGGAACCTAGTGATTAACGTGGAATCCGAACCACATGAGCTCCCGCCGGGTCTTCCACGCCAAAGGCGCGTACGCTAACCGCTTAGCTACGAAGGAGCTCAGCTCAAAATTGAAGCAACGAAAAAGGGACCATACGAAATCGTCACCGAGAAAACCCTCACACGCACGGACGACATGCAGTGCGAGGACGTGAAGCATACCGCTGGTAAATCTGCCCACCAAGGAAAGAAAATAGACAGGGATAATCAGGAGTACAGCTCACATGCGCAGCATAATTGAGAACTCTCCCACGACGAAATGTTAACGAAGGTTCGTTAGCCTCGCATAAAGGCATGAAACAGGACTAGTACGGAAGGCGCCAGTAGCTAGTCGAATACTTAGGTGATGGACTGTGTCAAGTTGTCTCAGCAGAGAAAAGCAAGCACACATGAGTAGTACAGCCATTTTCTAACTTGGATCGGGTTAAATTACGGTATAAACGGAGCAGAAAAATACGACCAGCATCCCACGTGCTGTGGGAGAGGACACTATAAAGAAATTTAGAGAGCGGAGAAAGAGTATTTAAGATGATGAATGTGCGGTGACCAAGTTAGTCGACGATCAACGAGCAGACCCAGAAAATGGATCGTATCACCGAGCGACAAACGAGTGGAGGTCCGGGTTTATAAGGCAAGTGCGTTGGCGGCAGTAGTAAATACATTGAAATTGCTCAGCAGAAAAGTGAAATTATGTCCTCGTTTCACCATCGAACAGGACTATCTAGAGGCAGTTGAAGCTTTCCAGTAATGCTGCGGTATGGGGAGTAACAATAAATTAAAATGTCAACATAAAACAGACCACGGATAGGAGCCTGGAACAGTGAAAGAACACTGTTGACGACAACAGCAAACAATGTGACATTAGTTCACTGTCTTGTGGTACATCATTTTCTTTGGCAAAGCGCTCTGAAAGACTAGATCCCACACACATTCGAAAATGTCATTCACAATAAATTGAGCCACATGTCCGCGAAGACACAGCTATATAATTGTTTCAATATACCGTAACGCCAAGTGGTGTCATACGCCTTCTCTCAGTCGAAAAAAATGCAACAAGATGTTCCCCGTTGAGAGAAACATAATGAATTTGCCCATCAAGATGAGCAAGCTTGTTTGTAGTGATTCGGAAAGAGCTAAATCCACTCATAGTTGCTCAAGCGCCGTCGCGACGCATGCATTAGAAATGAAGCCACCCTCTCAGCTCCACCCTCTCCCGACGACGATTGACCACTACATGGAGGAGGATGTGAGCCCAGGAACGAGTACGCACAAACATCAACGCGAATAGTGAGCACGAGCTCCACTGAAGATAATGAACTGAGCCCAAATGAGTGTAAGCCTCACTGACGTTAGTGAGCCAAAGCCCAGTTACAGGTGGCACGCACGAGCCCAATTCAGATTAGTAAGCCCAAGCAAGCGCGTGCCCGCACAAAATTAAAGAGCGGAGTTCCAAGGTAATTAGTAACTACAAGCTTCATGGAAAGATTGAGCTGGAGCCCGAGTAAGCGAAAACCTCAACGAGAATAGTGAGCGCAAGCTCCACTGAAGGTAATGAACCTGAACCCAAATGAGCTTGAGCCTAGTGGTGTAAATAGAAAAAAAAAAAAAAAAAACGGTTCGTATTTTTTCAGAAATTTACGTTTTTTTAGAAAAAAAAAACATTGCCTCTCGTTTTTTTTTCCTAACTTTCGTTTTTTTAAAATAGTCATTTGTAATACATTTTAAGTCTATTTAAGTATGAAATATTTTTATGTAGGTGTAATTACCGTAAAATGCAACATAAATTATACGCTACAAATATTTTACAATTTACATGAATACCATACCTATTAACAATTCGGGTTTCAGTAGTTTTCATCAATATCAACTAAGAAATAAAAGTAGAAATGAAATTTTGTTTTTTCGTGAAAGCAGGCCTTTAATAAGTACAAAAATAATGTCACGAACAGTATAAAATTCAAATAACTTGTCTAAAGGTAAAAACTAATACTAATTTGCCTAATAGTATTTTTCTAAATGTCATATATAAATAATTTGTCGATTAGATATATATGATACGCAGAGCCGGCTCTACCATATATGCAACACGTGCATTTGCGTGGAGCGGCAAGCTTGGATGGTCCGGCAAAATCTGTCATAAGTATATTATTTAAATTAAATATTTCTTGTTGGAAACAGACTTCATGATGATGGTAGTTACATTTACTAAGCTGACCCTCTATTTGAATACTACATTCATAAATTATGTTTAGGTTGCATTAGATTAAGGCCACATGGATAATGCTAAAGCAAATGGTCGAATAAATCCGAGCACAAATTGCTTGATTGTTGCCAAATGCAAGAATTCAATTCTCGAATAGTAGTGAATATCTGTTCCATTTACTAAGTTATCACAGTTTTGATATGAAACTAGTCTTGTTTTTGTCAGAAACAAGTTCCTTATCATTGAAGATAGAAACAAGTTTTTTTTTAAAAAAAAAAATGTTAGATGTAGAAGAAAAATCAAGAAATAAAGATAAAAGAGCTAGTTGCACTGGAATTGCAAACTGATACATTGAGATTGAAGCTCGATAGTGAATTCTATAAAAAGAATTACCATCTTTCCTCTGTAGGTGTGTTTGCTTTATCTTTCACTAACATAATAGATTAATATTTAAAGAAAAAAACAGACACAACGGGATTGCATTTTTAGTAAGTATTTAAGCCTTTCTGAATGCGACTGCACTTACCCTCACCTTTGTTGTTCATGCTGGAGTAGCATACTTAAAATCATGACTTTTAAGATTTGATCTTTCTGGAGAAAGGGGAGGCGGTAAATTATGCCATTGCACGGGGTGACAAATTGACTAGGACTGGCCCTCATGATATGTATATACAAGACATGAATATAGGATGGCTCAATTTGAAGTAATGCTGGGTGTTTCAAAATTAATATTAGGGATTTGAAACTTTGTAGTATCTATTAGAATTAACTTACAATTATAAATATTATATCAAATGAAAGAGCAACTCAAACAGTTTTGTACGCACGCATGTACATGCATTGTTTATTCTGTCTGCCGTTAGAAAGAGCAAGTAGCAAAGATGAAGACTTGAGAGCAGAAAGCTTTCTGTGTTTTAATAAAGTCTGAACCTGTACAGTGCAACCGTCTGTGTGAAGAATATTAAGGAGACGCTTTCAACTGCGTCTTTATCGTTTGCAGTTGCTACAGGTCTAAAACCTACAGACTACGGTTTACGTGCCAATTTCGCAAGTGAAATATTGCTGCATAACAATAAAGATTTTCTGGATCTTGTCGTCTTCAGTGATAAATCGACCTTTCACCTAAGAGCTAATGTAAGCACTCATAATGTTTTCATCTGGCCGTCAGCAAATCCTCAGAGATGGTACAATTGAAACGAGACTCCCCTAAATTGAATGTGTTTTGTGCCATATGGCGGAAAGTTTATGGGCCTCGCATATCGACTAGATGTGTGCCGTGTGACGAATGAATCTCACATTGAACACTTGTAGCAAAGATTGTTTGAGGTGCTCTTTTACTTGATGCATTGCTTATAATTGTACGTAAAATGTAATAAGTACTACGAAGACTTAAACCCCAAAATTTATTTTGAAACACCCTACATTTCTCAGCAACAATGTTGGAACTAAGATGTAAAAAGGAGAGAAAAATTTACTTATAAAGTTATTGTTTACAACGATAATATTATTAGTCGAGACTATAACTACAACAACAACACGAGTTAGTTGTCAAAAAAAAAAAAAAAATGTAATCAAATGTATACTCGGTGGCCCAGGTGGCCAAAGTGGCACACACGGGTGTGTCATTTGTTTAATCCGCTCCTGTGTGGACACTAATTAAGATATCGGGATATTATTCTTGCAAAATATGGCTGGACTATAGTTTATCATATTAATTTCTTTTTCTTCTAGTGTCGAATTTCCTTCTCAAATTTCACCAGTCAAAAGTTCGAGAATTTTCTAAATTCGAATTTCCTTGACTTCTTTTTCCCTGTAGCTTCTTTCGTTGTAGAAAGACATCCTTAAGACTTGCCAGGTAGATACTCAGATGGATACATAATTGTTGACATCAATTGGACGGGCCTGCGCGCAGTGTTGCCAATTAGGGAAATTAAAATTCTCCTATATTTGGGCAAAAAATTAGAAATTTTTGTTTATAAATCCGTACCTATAAGTCCGAATGCAAGTCAACTTACGCCAATCGAACATTTGTCCTTGCTTAACAAACGCAAGTACAGATCGTTACAATGGGGTAATTAGGGGGCGCACGTAAAATTCGTATTTAGGTTCTAACCCTTGATTTTTCTAGTTTTTCCCTACTTTTCTGTTTACCGTAATATATTTTTGGTAATTAGAAACTTTATTCCTTAAATATCGCCATAATACTTGTAGGATATATTAGTGGTGTACCAATTTAAGATAGTTTGAGTCTGTCTGGTAGCAGTGTTGCCAGCTACAGAAAATTTTAACATCTACGGTCCCCTAGTGCTCATTTGAGTACATTCATTTTAATACTACGTAAATATATGTTGTTTCATTTCAATCGCATCCTTACACGTTTTGCTACTCAAGTACTTATTCGAGAACACATTTAGTGCACTCTGGGTCTATTGGATGGCAGCATTGAGCACAAAGTGTGAGATTCAGAAGAATGGCTGCAGCAGGAGAGGAAAGGATTGGAGGTCCTCACAAAAAAACGTGAGTATATTCTTTTATTTACATTCGGCATGGTTCAAAAAATTATTTTCTTGTAATTTAATATCAACTTCTTGATATAAAGGTATTATTTGTAGCAGGGACGTTCTGTACATTTCAGAACTGAGTAAAAACTACCATGTACTCAAATGAGTACTTTGGTACTTACGTATACATATTATTCCCCTGTACTCATTTGAATACTTTTCATATTGGTAGATATTTTTTATCTCTCAAAAGCTATTTTAAGTTTTGTTTTGTTTTACTTGCATTTAGAAATAAATAAGCATTAGATGCTGGATTAAGATGATATGTTAAAAGCAGTTGAGATATAAATAATGTAATAAAATAGGCTTGTATTGTAATATTCTCTTTATAAAGTTTTACATCTATTTATGCTACCGGCGTAAGCCGTAATTGAGGTTACCGACCATAACGCTGATTTTATCATTTCTCTGTTTATGCTTTTAACTTGTTTTCCGATTAAGTGGTGTTAATGAAAGTTTTAACTGCTGGAATATCATGAGAGGTGATCGCTACTATAATTTCTAAATATTTCTATATTAAATTGCGCTCTTTCTTTGTTTTAATTTTACCAGTTTTTTCCTTGTTGGCGACTAAATTCAAGTAACTTCGTTTTATGGAGTGATGTTCAGCAGTAGCTACTTAAATTCTAAGGAATTGTTCTTAATTTATTTCAGCATCTTACAGAAGAAAAGTACTGCATAATCCTGATCACATTCTACAAATTTAGGTAATGTTCTAGTGACATTTCAATATCAGACGACAATGAGGCCAGCAATAGTGACTTCACATTGAATGAAACCAGCACCAGTTCTGTATCAGAGTATGATGCTTAGCAGACTAAGATGGAATTAGATTCCATTTCTTGTTTTCCAAATAAAGCACCAAAAAGAGAGATGATATGAGAACACAGCATGTATGAATTAGATTAACGTGATAGTTAAGGACAATAAGAGTGTTCTCGTGATGTAAAATGTATGATTGTTCTAATAAAACATTGACGGTACATGATTATTATAGCAGCTTATCTTATAAGGTACTGAAGGTAAATATGCAATTAATACATTTTTCTTTGTTTCTTATTTTGTCAGGATACACCACAACAATATAGCCTACTTTGTTCTAACTTTGTTGTAAACACTACAACAATATTTTTGTCATTAACATTCGATTTTTCATTTAACAGTTGCAAAAATTCGTTTATGGTATGGAGTGAATTCATTAAATTCTCAGGAGTAATTATACTTATACTGAATGGATCTTGAATTATGTTAAAAGAAAGAATTCTGCTTGAAAACGAAAGCGAATAAATTTTTATTGATAACTAGCTGCTAATATTTGCCTCATTCCTAGCAAAAACATCCTTTATTTATTTTTGTATTAGAATAAATACATGTAGTACGCCCCAAAAGTACTCAAATGAGCACATGCCCTCCCTGTGCCCCTGTGGCACTTTTTAATAAGAAACTTCTTTTAATACATCGAAATACATATATTTAACTAGAAAATGTTCAGAAATAATTTTTTGGTGCAGTAAAAAAAAATTCAGGTCTGTAGAGGTTAATTCCAGATTTTATGGGGAAATTTTGGAAAAATTATATGTTTCGTCTCTATTATTTCCCTCTTGTTGGGTATATCGGAACAAACGTACCAGTATCTGGAAGTCACGTCTTTGCTCTACACAACACACTATAGAAAGTTTCAATAGGATAATTAGGGAAAGTACAGTTGAGGTTTACAGTAGACCTTGTTCTCTAATTGGAAAGATAACTGTGATTTTTTTAAAGGTAGAATGAGATATTTTTTATTGACATGCTTACTTTATTAGATATCGTCACAATACTTGTAGGATATATTAGAGGGATACCAAAGCTTATTTTAAGATAGTTTGTGTGTGTCTGATAATAGTGTTGCCAGCTACAGAAAATTCTAATTCCAGATTTTAGGGGCAAATTTTGGAAAAAATTCCCTTTTTTATTTCTATTATTTCCTTCTTGTTGGCTACATTCGAACAAATGTACCAGTGTCTAACAGCCTCATCGTTAGCCTAGACAGAGCACCACAAAAAGTTTCACTAGAATAATTAGGGGAAGTACAGTTGAGGTTTATAATAAACCATTTTCTGGAAATGGTAAGAAAATGGTGAATTTCTGAGGTAGAATGAGATATTTTTAAAAATTTCATGCTTACTTTGTTATATATCGCCATGATATTGTAGGATATATTCTTGGAGTACTACGGTTTATTTTCAGATAGTTTTCGTCTGTCTGATGGCAGCGTTTGCAGCCAAAGCAATTAATTTCCGCTATTAGGTGAAAAATTCGGAAAATTTCCCTTTTCCCCTCTATTACTTCCCTCTTACTGGCTACATTGAAACAAACGTACCACTACCTGAAAGCTTTCTCTTTTACCTAGAAAACGCACCATAAAAAATTTCAATAGGATAATTAGAGAAGCTGTAGCCCCGGCATATTTGATTTTTGCTTCTGAGGCGTAAAAAGTGTCAAAATTTCCTGTGTATGACAATTTTTTCTTTCCCTCTTTGAATGGAAGCAAGCGACTTCAGGATTTCACTGTACCTTGTCAACACACCAGAGATTTGTTTAGGTGACTTGAACCCATATAGCAGCAGTGGTGCTAGATACAAAAAATTTTGAAATTCGGTTAGGGAAGTTTTTGTAAATTTACCCCTACATTTCCCTCATTAATTTCCCACACGTTGGCAACAATGCAATGCAACTTACACCAAAAAATAGCCACTTCTATTTTCTAAAAAACAAGGGCTTAACCATATCAATCGAATGAATAGTTTTTGAGCAATAAGTCACTAACTGGAAATGTAGGAAAACGCCAAAAATGACCTGGGTCCGAAAGGAATAATCACACAATTTTGTTCGTATAGGTACAAAGAAACAAACGATTTGTAAGTTACGAGGGCTTCGACTCAAGTTCTGTTGATTATTTCAATAATCTGCAACATAAATCAATAAATAATAGTTGCCAGAAAAAAAACAGAGATTTGAAAAAAAAACATGAAAAGGAACGATGTTTTTTATTTAAAAAAAACTTCACAGAAAAAAAACCGTTTTTTTACAACACTACTTGAGCCCCCACTCATGTAGTCAGAGTAGTTAAGGGAAGTATACACAAGTCAAATTCAGATTAGTGAGTCCGATCACCATTGTGGTAGTGAGCATGAATTCAGATTAGTGAGCCGGATCACTACTGGTAGTAGTAAGCACGGGTCCAAGTGCGTTCCCGAAGAAATTAACGAGCGCGAGCTCCAGAGGAGGCTAGTGAGTGCGAACCTATTCAAGGATGTGAGCTTGAGCCCGAGTAAATGCACATCTCAACGAGAATAGTGAACCCGACCCATAAGCTGTACATACACTTCTTTGAACGTTAAAGCAAAGGCTTAATATTAAACGCAATAAATACTACACATTTACATACGGAGAACCTAATGTTCTGAGCAAACATTAATGGCGGCAACAACAACAGCCAATCAGGTTTAGCGATGTTAGCTTGTTTTCCAGCTTCACCGAGTTACGGGGATAGAAGATATAGGCACATCCTCTATATTATCCTTGTGTAATCTAGTAGGTCTGTAGCCTTTCCACGACCTTAGCCTGGCCATATCAAGCTACCACCATGAGCATGGAACAATACAACTGTCTTTACTAATACTGGAATGATGGTGCCATTTAGATGAAGTAGCACTTTCACCACATTACCTCCTTTTTGTAGCTCTCCACCTCCTTGCCCCTTTGTGAACTGGCGTTCGTCTGTCATTCCTTCGGTTCATTTCCATTTAAACCCTTCCAAACAGAGCCTTTTGTAAACAGGAACTAGATTTTTTTTTTTTTTTTTAATTCTTCATCCGAATACATTTTCGAATGAATTTGTAATAGTTTGACTACCGTGGGTCTTTTAACATGAATAAAATTTAAATCAAATTAACTATATCTTTTGAAAGTGTATATATTATGGCAGTTATACATGGCATGTATTCTTAGAGTAAATAATGAGAAACATGAACTATTTACAAAAGTTGTTACACAGATAAATAAAAAAATACACTGTCAAACAAGATGAATAATCATACAATATACAGAATGAATAATACAATGTAATCAGTCATTAAAATATCATTTACAATATTTCATACGAAAAAAAAAATCTCTATATAGGGTAAGGGAAAAAAAGAAGGAATGTCACAAAACTGCATTTTCGAGAAAACAGCATAAAAAGAATAGGGTTAGTCAAATCTCTTGCTCCTTTTTACATGGACATTTCTACATCTACGCATGCATGGCATGTACAGTCAAATAGTATTAAGAGTCATTAACAGATAGAACAAAGCACCCGATAAAGCACACACATGGACATTCCTCGTTTTTTCCCTTACCCTTCATATGTTTTTCCAGATTGCTTGACACAATTCAGCAATTCCCAGTCTAGGAAAAAATACACCTACTTTAGCAAGGAACCGCTTTCAAAGTTTCTTAATTTGTTCAGTCTTATCTCTTACTAATTTAAGCCTAAATAAAATTTCAGTCTAATTTTTATATACAAATGTATTAGTCTAAATCTTGAGATTCGATTTCTTACTACATTTACACAAAAAACACCAATAAAATATTAAATAAAAATTTTTTGATCACAGAAAATGATTAAGCTTCTACAGAAGTCAAAGATGCGTTATACAAAAGATATATTGCCTTGCATAGAAATGCATCATCAATAAATTGATCCAGTTTATGTTAATTGCTGATAATTTTAATCAATATAAGAACGGAAAGAAAGTCGTGTATGGCGGATCTAACATCAATCTTATAAGTAATAAAATTCGAAGTTTCCATGCAAAAGAAAACTTTGTAATATGCGTCAATAATTAAAAAACGTTGTTTGAACAGTGAACCAAAAATACAAAAACATTAATATACAAGAATGCCTGAAGTAACAAATATCATCACTAAATACATTATTACCTTAACCTTTAGTAATTAGAATATATCTTCTTCTTGAGCATTTTGCTAGGAAGTTTGAGGTCTGAATCAGTCATTACGTACTGGTATAATGTTTATTGAAACTTCTTTCAAGCGCTTTAAATATCATTATCTTACAAAGCTAAAAATATAAAGTTATTAAGCTAATCATCTACAGTACTTAATCAAAGAAATTTAGAAGTCCTCAAAATATAGTGATCACATGGTAACAAGACTCATATTTAATTAAGCTAAATTACTCGAAAGAAAGTATTCTAAAATAGATGCACTCAAAGCATATCGAATCGTAACTACTTGGTTTATTCATATTGCATTAACGATATCTAAAATAGAGTATTTACCTATGTAAAATGAATTACTAATAAATTTAAGAATTGAAGCTAAGTATGAATATCGAATTTGTTTCTCAATGTACTACAAATTATTTACATGAATGCAATATTATTACTATAAATATATTTAATACAACAGAAATATTAAATGAAAACACTATACACAACTATAAGTTTTTAATTTATAGGAATAGATAGCATGTGAAACTTTCAGTATCACGTTATTTTATATAAACAGAAGATACAATTCATCAAAAACCAATAAAATTTATTTCTTGGTATATACATATACAGAATCTGTAAAATAACTATTACTACTGTTATTCAAAAAGAAATTAAACAGAAGATACGCATAGATATTTCTTTTAGAGAGACATATACAACATAACCACCCGAGCTCTCTTCACATCAGGAGATCGACTATATATGCATAGTAACAGTAAGGTTCACATTCACAATCTTAATGTTCTCATTTTGAAATCTCTCGAAATAGTTCTCATTTTCATCATCAGCATAATTATCTCCAGTATTAGTGTGATTAATCGAATGATCAGATGTGTCTGCATTTGCATCATCTGAGATCACACACCCATCATTTTCACAATCTGCATCTTGCACCTCAGGAACCGTTAGTTCATCATAAACCCTGCACTGAAAGCACGCATTTACCGAGACACTGTTCATGTCACAGGTTGTTTCTGCCATATCGTCAGGAACATAAGATATTACATTTGCCACTGATGACTGAAGAGGAGTCAAACTTCTGCTTTCGTTATCATGTGTATTGTTTGCAATGGAAACTTCACCAGCTACTTCCTCCCTTGAAGTGGCGTCGTAATTAACACTGTTAAAATAAATCATCATAAATAAATTACTAACAGATGCTAATGAATGCACATTACGTATAGAAATAGTTTTAGAAAAGAACTTCTGCTTCAAACATTCATTAAACCTGGTATTCACATACAGTTCTGAGGTGCGACTCGCCTTTTCGTCACTGTGCCTACTAGTCTTGTTGCTAAATGAATCTCATGGTGAAGAAATTCTTCACTATGATTAATTTTCAAATATTAAGTATAAGTACTCTTTCAGGAATGGGCAAAGAGGAAGAGTGAGGGGGAAACAATCAATGCTATCACATCCACTGTTGACTCTTGTCTGACTTAGTAAAATCGGCTTTCATCGGAGAATGCAACATGGTTCCAAAAGTGTTGTGGCTTGTTGCACATGGCAGTGGCCCAATTGTGTATGTAATTTCTGCTTTTCTAAGCAGAGGCTTCTGTTTGGCGAAGCGTCAATTCTTTTCGCATCAAGCAAATACAGCTGGACGCTCCGTGCTGATCTGTCAGCTGTCATCTTAGATTGCGATGTAATTTCATTGATAGATTTGGTAGATGGCTGGGTTTTTGCCCTCGGGATAGAAACTTTCAATAGTTGTACTGGTTCTGGTCAACCAGATAATAAGTTCATGCGTTCATTTCCGTCCCGTTTGAACTGTACTATAATCCTGTGATCAGGTGTTAACGGTACAATCAATACACAATGATGGTGCGCTAATTTAGAAATTATCTCAATGCTCAATCATAAGATGCGATCTCCATCAGTTCCGAGCTATTTCCGTGCGCCAAGATGCCACTTGTACTGGGTGCTACAAACTACATTATACTCATTGGTCATTTGCATTCTCTGCATGTTTCTATGAAATCGTGATGCCCCCGAGTGACTGCTTATGTCAAGATAGTACACAGTTTCATCTTAAGTGTTACATACAAAGGGATTTGCACATTAAAACACTACGAGTATCTCAGCCACTTCCAGTTCACTTTCATTCGATTCTTCCCGAAGGAGCTGAAGAATTCAATATGACGAAACACTTAGCTCATAGGAAAGCTATTATCTCCAACGGCTTGAAAATAGCATATAACCTTAAGTATAGATCCGTCTGATACATGAAATAGAAATATTGATTTCTTGCACGAATTTTGAAAAATGCATTCCAAAAGCTGGGAGAAACACTAACGATTATTACACATTTCTTGTGAACCTTTTTACGGTCGCCAAATTTAGTGAATGGGACTTTGTATGCACAAAATACGAACATGTTATTCATCTGTATGAATATTGAAATTACCACGCTGAAGAAGTGTGAAATTTAGCTACTACATGACCATTAGACGTAAAGGCACAAATTTAGCGTGAAGGGGTTTTGGATTGAAAGAAAATGTACACCTCACTCAGTCCCTGTGGGGGAAAATACGAGAGGAATATCGTTAGACTACAGAAGGGTATTAACGGAAATTCCAAAGCTCTTCTGAATTCGAACTCAACGATTTTTCCGAGCCAAAATCTGAAAGTTTGTGTACGTTTCAAATATGCTCTATTAATCTTATCTAGTACCGATAAGGAACGAGAAATTCAATTAAAATACACTATTAAATCTCGATTTTATCGAAGATAATGCTGGGGAATTTCAGCTTTCCGAGTACGCACCAACCCGTCACTTTTTTCTTTCACTCTGCCACGTAGGTTTTTAATCATCTTGCCGTACAACTGACATTGTGGTGCTGTAGATGATTTCAGATAGTGATACAGATAATGACTCTAATAGAAAAAATGATACTGTAGATGCAATATTCATCTAATATTTCAGAAACGGAAGCTCCTTGTAGAATATCATTATTATTTTAAGCTTCCAATTTGATCATTTTCACAGATTTTGAATGTATATGTATAATTTACAAATCAAAGGAATTTCCCGGAATTTCACAATATTCGGGATTCACTTTACGCCTTATCTATCTACCTGAGGTATCTTTTGAACACGAAGTAACTAAATTAAGCTATTCTCAGATAGATAAAATCCATTAGTGACGAAGTAACTGCATACTGTTACTTTGGTCTCAATGCATTAATATAAGTATCCCTCATAATTTTCCATCCAAGTCTATTATCTCGATCCAATTTATTATTTAATGCATGCCTAACACTGTTTTAATCGTTCCCTTCGAAAAAAAAAATCCAAAATAGGTGATATTTTTTAACAAATAGACACTGACCAAAGCTTAAAACTTTATTTTAAATTGTAATTTATATATATATGTCTGTATTTTCATTAATTTCGATCGTGTCTGAAGAAGGATATGCTAGATATCCGAAACAGTTACAAATTACAATTTAAAATAAAGTTTTAAGCTTTGGTCAGTGTCTATTTGTTAAAACAATTAATCCAAAGCCATGAATAGTCTTACTACTAAAATAGGTGAGTGGGTAAATTAGAGCTTTTTTCTTCATGCTACAGAATAATTTATTTTATAGTTGTAAATACAAGTTCTAGAATATATTTCAGATTTCCAAAGCGTCCCTGAGTTTACAGAACGTGAGTGAAATGCAAGAAGAAAGGTTGAAAAGGAAGAAGTGAGTAAGCCTGTTCTTGAAAATATTGATTATATTCCGCCTTACTTATGAGGGGGCGCTTCCTTCAATAGTCGTAAATTATACATGTTCTAAATCACTTAACTATGCCATGCAATGATAAGCGTATTGTGTAACTGTATAATTGCAATGAAGTTACCTTTCTTATGTCTGATGATAAAAGCTTAGTAAATGTAACTGAAACAGACTAACAGAAAAGGTTTTGATAAATAGTTCTTCAAACGCTGTGACGTGTATCTCTCGTGTGATTTTATTTGCAGATAGTGGTGACAAAATTTTCCAAACAAATGATGAAGTGACGAAAATTATAGTGTTTTGTCTTAAAACTATTAGGAAGTATTTCCATACAACAGAATAATTTTGTGCCCATGCTGAATTCAAGATAAAAACATCTTTCATTTCAGGAAAATCCATAAATATAATACATTTCGTAGCGACAGTGTCGCACTTTTTCCTGGAAACTTACCTTATGAACGACTCAACAAGTATTAAATACTAAATTGATAAACATACGCTTTGCCTTAGTTTATACGTGCAAGAGAACTTAAAATATATGACACGAAACTGAACTATGAAATAATGGATTATCCTGATGCACGTACATAATCAGGTACTAGTTTAGATGTATTCTATACATTCTTTATCTTACCTAACGTACGTAAAGAAACTCAAATTATTATAGTTTTCAATTGCGAAACTCTTATCATGTGGTATTTGTAATCATGAACTTACTGTGGTGTCCAATTACTTGGCATAGTTATGTCACTATAAGCACCGTCTAAATCATCTGTAAGAATATCTCCTTCACCGTCCGAAGCAGAGTCATCTACAGGAGTGGAGTTACCTATGGTAAGAATAATATTTTTCCATGTAAGATATTACAGAAGCATTGTGTCTTAAGGGTAGCGCTTACATCTAGTATTAAGGGTTTCTAGCTCCCACGTAAGCTCACAGTAAACATCATGTCCACGTTTCCTTGCATTTCTTCCGCTTTCTTCACTATCTTTGCTTCAATTTTCTTATCACGATTCAACTACATTTACTATCAGACTCCTTTTGCCTACAGATCAACTATGAGACGTTAAACCAGAAGTTTCATCTAATTACTAATTATTACAAAAGTAAAAAGATTTTTATACTTATACTCGTATTTATACGAGAACTTCTTTTTTCAACCTCCGTTAATCCACCAGAGATCCACATGAGATGAAACGAGAATACGACAAAGCTATTCATTGGACGTCGCCCTCCCCCTTCCACAAGCTGAGACACAGACTCCGCTCAATTTCTGTGAGTAACAGTACGAGTGAGTGTGTTATACTGCAAAGGTCTGTTTGCAAACGTAAGATTTTGTTTGCTAGTGGCTTATATAATATATGGAGTCTGGTCCAGGTGCAGCATTTCAGTGTTAGTGAGAGTAGTAGTAAGTTCAACAGCAGTAAAAGTCAAGTTGTACTCTTCATTACTTGGTGACATTAACTGTAAGGGTCTACATTCTGCTCGTGTTTTAACTTGTAGGAATTCAAGCAAATAATTAGCCGAACTAGAAACTGCAGCAAAATGTTACAGCCCAATCAATAAAGGTTTTGAATTGGAAATAATTAGGGTACACTGGGGCAGGGAAAAACAGTGTACCTGGAAAAAACAAAAGATCGAGTAGGAGCAAGGTAAATTTCCTGGAGACAGAAAATTATAAGCTAAATGATTGTTGGATAGCGTTTAAATTCTTCGAAGTGAGTGAAATGGCATTCATTTTCCATTGTAGAAGAGCCACTAAGGGTTAGGATTAAGGATGATTGAAGGTTTATTAATTTTCCCCTTACATTTAAAACGAATGAAATTATCAAGATCATCCTCCACTATACCTTCCATCATAGAGGTATCGCTGTGCAGGACTGTGTGATGAGTGTTTGTTTCACAGTAGATGTGACTGGACCAACAGGCTGAGATTTAACATATTGTTCAACCGTACAGTCCGATGTGAACTATGATTCTTAAATAATAAACCTTTTAGGTCGTTTCAACGTAGAATGAGGCGTACTCTTTAAGAACTGTTCCCTTAAAGATCGTGGAGTGGGATTCCCCAAAATTTCGCCAGAAGTAGTAGTGGTGTGGGTGGCAATAGATATTGGTAGCTGCTGTGCAGTGTTCACTGCTGGCACAACAGGAAGATGACGTCTCTGAGTGCTTACATCAACAGTCAGTGTTTCCTGTGAACGACTCGATTTCATAGTAGATAAAAAGGTGGAGACTAAAGTATGTGCCAGTTTGTCGCTGCGTTTGGCTTCAGCGGCGGGTCTTTCAGTAACAATGAGTTCACGGATTAATTTTTTGTCCTTCTATGTCGGACAGTCTCGAAACAAGCTAGATGTACTGCTTTACAATTAGCACATTTAGGCGGAGCCGTATCCTGTTTGGGCCATGTGCTGCATCAGAACAATTGCCACAGATAGCAGAGACAATACATAACGTAGATGCGTGACTAAAATGCCTGCATTTAAAATAGAGAAAAGAAAAGAATGTATCGTTTCACCTTTAAGCGTTAATATTCTACAGTAAGTATGGCAAGTAGGTCTGGGATGCTGAACGTAATGATGTGTGAATTTGTCGGTCGTAGCACGCCACTTTTGTGTGTGTGTGTGTGGATTCGCTTTCCCATGTTGCCCAAGTAATTCATCTTTGATTAAAGCTTTCGATAGTTTGGTTCCAAAGATCAAAACAAGTAATTACGCCTTTGCTAACATTCAGTTGATGATGTGTTTCAACGTTCATCGGGGCTGTGCCTAAGGTGGTGCACTTGAGCAATAACTTTGTCATTTGAAATCTGTATAAGAATAATTCCATTTCTAAGTTTGAGAATGTGCCTAGTGGAAAAGTTCCAGTGTTAATATGTTGTAACTGTCTAAGCAGAATAAAGATGAAAGTTTTTCAATCTTCTTAGTTCTTCCATTGCATCTTTAATAACTAAATATCGTGAAGTAGGTTCCAAGATCTTTTCCCCGTTCGTTTTCACTAATTAATTATTTGTATCTTGTTCTTTTCAGGGTGTTTGATGCTGTGCCATGTTGTTAAAATAACCATAATAAACTGCACTTCTTAATCATCGTTCTGGAGGATCAACGAGGTGGTCAGGTACTTCTTATAACCTTTATGAGGAAGCTAGGCGATAACTCCAGGCTCAAGTGCCAGGTGGCTGGGTACTTTTAAGGAACCATCGGCTCAAGATAGAGGCCAGGCTTCTTTGAAGATCTAACGTGCTGCATATCTAGCTTTCCCTTTCAGGGTTATGCCATCCACTACAGCTAGGTGCCAAGATTCACTCAGCCGTCACAAGACCCCAGCACAACTAAAATCAGATAAAGAAACCATAGGCAGGTAAAAACAATTTTAAAATGGGAATCCGACCCATAAACCAAATAGTAGACTATCAAGTTACAGGTCATAACAAAAAACCAAGCGGGCTTCATCCGAGGGATCATATTGTACAGTAATATCGAAAAATTAGTAATCAAGGCGATCATCCGCAGCAACGGCTTTACAAATGTGATGAACTTCCAACCTAGAGACCAAGTAGCTATAACAGTTCCGAAGAACTGGGCGATGAGACCGACACATTCTTAACGTAGGGTCAATCACTGTGGAGTAGCGAGCTTGAAAACATGTCGACTGCAATCAAAGCGCCCGTCTAATTCGAATTATATGATGTAATTCGACTGCTCCTGATAAAAGGCCGTAATTCACCGTCGAATGAGTACGGATACGGCAGGAACATTACAAGTATGCATGACTGCTGCAGAGAGTTTACAAGAAGGACTTGCCCATGTACACGACGAGGGTGGCCAAGGGTTGAAAACTATGGTAGCAGCCTGGAGAAATGAAAGTATACTTGACGAGGACTTCGATTGCACTCGATATGATTTAAAGCTCGCTATTACACAAAGATTGAACTGCAGAGTCTGTCTATGTGATGCGTGGATGACATTCAATGAACAGTTTTCTCTTGTCCCCGTTTCATTTTACATGGTTCTCCTCTGGTGCCATTATGGAGATATTTCTTTAAGTCATATTTGTCAAAAGTATGTATTTTCTACAAATCTGTTGTATACAGCGCAAAAGCTCTGACTTAATATATTTAGCAAGCACTATGGTCACAAAAAACAATTTTTATTGGCATACTAGTTTAAAAATTTAATCTTGAATTTGATGACAGACTTCACTGGAGAATTATACCTGTAACTTACCTATAGAAGTCGAATAGTTGAAATCATTTTCTGGACAGCAATCACTGAAAAACAAAAATATAATATGCGTAAGAACATCAAATGAAATTTTCATTAGGTTAATTTACTAAGGAATGGGAAACAAAAAGATGGTTGCAATACAAGGAAACAAACCTAATACACACATTTCCACTGTACTCTAAACTTCTATCCAGATTAGTATCTTAATCTCGCTCTGATATACAAAGCACGGCAGAAGTAACGCCGCTTTTTGAACTATTAATATTTAAAATGTATATTGTTGAAAGTGGACACGTCTAATTAATCTTTATCGCTCAACGCTGAAGTAAAACAGTCTACTGACTAACAACAAAACGGATACGAGCAATGAAGAAGATACTAAAATGCGGTGATCGGAAAAGCCTATGTCTAAACTGAATTTCATGCTCTTCTTCTTTTACTCTGTCAAGTCGGCGCAATGAGTGATTCGCTTCCACCCTGGTCGGTCTTAAAAACATCATCCTCTATTAACCACTTTTCCTTTAAGTCTGTACTCACGCAATCTATCCATCGTGTTTCTAGTCTTCGTCTCTCTCTTTTGCATTCTACTTCTATTTTCCCGACAATCATAATTTGTTTTCATAGCATGATCATACCACTATAATCTTTCTTCTACTTTTTTCGACATTGTCAATTTAGCCCTGCCTCCTATTCTTTCGTTTCTGATCTTATTCAACTTGGTTAATATCACATACCCATCTGAGCATTCTCATTTCAGCCACATCTTGTTTCCTCTGTTGCGCTTTCTTGGTTCTCTAAGTTCCTGCTTCGTACAGTGTTACGTGTTCATTACGGTCTTATACCTTGCGAATCCCTCAACATTTCATTACGCTCTTCCTTTTACCTTGACACTTGTCCTTTTATCAAAAAGTATATCTGAGATCATCTCACCTTAATTCTGTGCTCTATTTCCTATCTAAACTCCCATCCCTATTCAAAGTAGAATTTTGATATTTAAATGTATTTACTTTCTTTAGATCCTGTCCTTCTATATGTACTGTTTCCTCTCCATCTCCTCCGTATTTCATAAATTGTTTTTTTTTTTTTTTTTCCTATTGATTTTCAATCCCTTGTCCTCCAAAGCTCTCCTCCACTCTTCGAACTCTTCTGTTGATACTGCATAAGATAATGTCATCTGGAAACAGCATACACCAATGTGGTGCGTGTTTAATATCTATCTAAACATCCATAACTAGGTTGAATGGATTGGGCTCAAGGAAAATCATTGATGGAAGCCGATTCTGAGAGGATGCAGTCCGAGTAGCATACGCAGCTCTTGATTTTAGTCCTAATTTCTTTATACATATCTTTAGCAAGGCGAACACACTCTTCTGCTACACCTCTACTTCTCTGATATACTCTTGTCATAAACATTCTTCAGGTCGATACATGTAGTTCTATCTTATCTTGGTATTTTTCCCCTCATTTTCATAAATCAGCCACTGGTGGTGCACAGCACAATTCAGTGCCAGTTCTAAGCCTGGATAAATGGTGAGGGTAAGCATAAGGTAGAGCATCCGACTTTTAAAAGAAGTCCTGCCAAAACCCAAATATGATAGTACACTTTCATCTTGCCTCGGAAAATTGCACGTTCGTACTAATCGCTGTAAATATGTGTACTTAAGCATTGTGAATCCACACAACTTACTAGGTGAAATTTTGAGGGTATAGTAAGTCATGGGTACCTACTAGGTATGGCCAGAACCGGTTCCTGGTGGAACCGGTTTTCGGGTCTGAACGTATCCGGTTCTAGAAGATCCGGTCTGGAAACGGTTCTTCGGATCCAGTCTGGAACCGGTTCTCAAGATCCGGTTCTAGAACCGGGTTTTCGGAACCGGTTCTAAAAACCGGATCTTCAAGAACCGGTTCCGCCGGAACCGAAAATTTCTGACCATCTCTACGCTAAACCCGAGCTGCTGGCAGGCTGTGAACAGTGTGCTAGATGAAATGGTGGAATCGCCAGGCAGGCGCCCAGGCGGCGGCCGCTTGTCTTATTTGGCTAAATAAACTGGGTAACTGGCAAACTCATTGGCTAAACAGGCAAACTGGACAACTCATTTGGCTAAACACCCACTGGTGGACCAAAATTTTTTTCTGGGGGCACAAGCGGGTCTGGGCGGGGAGGGCACAAGCGCATGGTCCTCTTTGCAGCGTTTTGAAGGTGAACTTTGTGCCTCCTTTAGGGTCTTTGGGAGCTTTCGGATCAAGGTCTGGAACCGGGTTTTCAGATCCAGACCTGGAACCGGTTCTGGAAGCGGGTTTTCAGATCCAGATCTGGAACCGGTTCCTTAGATCCAGTTCTGGAACCGGGTTTTCGGATCCATGTCTGGAACCGGATCTGAAAACCGGATCTCCGAGAACCGGTTCCGGCGGAACCGGAACTTTGTGGCCATCCCTAGTACTTACCCTAACCTATCAGATATACAGATAATGTGCACAAGAACTATCTGTGAAGCACTAATGACTTGTCTCAAATATTACAGTCTTGATGGTCTAGTACAGGGACGGAGAACCCGTGGTTTACGCGATACTCTCATGTGACTTTTCGGAGCGTACAACTAAAAAACTTTTACACTGTAGCTTCCTTTATTTTTACCTCGCGATCTCAATAAAGCGGAAGAGGTCTTAACTTTGCCGTTCTTAAAAAAAACTATGTTTAGTTAGGCAAACAGGTTTTATTCTCTCCTTTTTTTTTTTCCTTAGCAGTACGAGATAACAACAAAGTT
The DNA here is from genome assembly GCF_964235325.1 of Thermobia domestica. NCBI lineage: Eukaryota > Metazoa > Arthropoda > Insecta > Zygentoma > Lepismatidae > Thermobia > Thermobia domestica. The sequence continues at coordinate 89,315,223 of NC_137466.1, forward strand.
CTAAGATTACAATCGTAACAAGAAGTATGGAAAGACAAGAATTTGCGGTGATGTCTATTGTAAACATTAATAGTTCTGCTTCATTTTCACAATGGGTAAGGGACATTTACTATCTCAGTATGGAGTGCAAACTAAGACAACGATGTAATATACAAGGGCTGGATAAAAAGTAATGGCCACAGTGTAATGATTCGTACCTGACTTTAAGCATGTACATTCCTTCAATATAATCGTTTCCATCTCTATCATTTTCTGTCGCATATGTAGAAGGCAAAGTACACCGTCAGTACGTCAATCTTTATCGATGTTCAGCAGTGATCGCCATATGTCACGTATAATAGTTTCTCTTCTGTCGTAGTGCTTCCCTCGAAGTATTTTATTCATTTCAGAGAAAAGATTGCCACGAAGTTCCTGATAACTAATGTCCGGATTTGTATGTAATTACATATTTTTTCCTTCATATATAGGTTCGTCAAATCCTTAAATGTTTATGATTCACACCTGTAGGGTGCTTCAACTCAAGTTCTATATTACATCTTTTTACATATTTTGACCAATACTACATATTTCTATGGTTTCTACGTATTTTTTTATTTTTTATTTATTTTTTCTTACATAAAACTGTCTTAAAATTTTGCGTTTACTGAAATTTTAATTTAAAATAAAAGGAAATAAACTCTCCAACTGTGCAAGGCTTGCATCTAGATTCAATTTTGTGATGTCTATCTTTTCGTTTCTTTACCGAAAGAGAATTTTTTTTTTTTTTTGGTCAAACCATGTTTCGCAGAATTTTCGCCGATAATAAGAGAAATATAAGAAGAAACAAGTAAAAATCCTCCCTCCGGGGTACATTAGCAGCGCCCTTTATTCTCAACTCTGGAGGAAGACAGATCACGTGCCTGACAGGCGAATGGCCAGGAATTCCTAAAATGAAGTCTATTTGATTGTTATCGGAGGTCGGACGGGAAAAAAGATGAAAGCAAATCCTGCAATTCAAGTTAAAACTGTATGCTAGTGTGTTTCCAGGAATTTTCTGCAAGAGTTCGTTCCAAGAAGCTGGCGACAATGGCATATCATAGCAGGTAACCTAAGCTTTCAAAGAACTTCGCTTGTTCAACTGAATGACAGGAGGACGAGTACTCTACTATTGCAGTTGCAAAACACACGTGTTTTGTATTGACCGTCGAAGTTAGAAATGGCTCCGGTTGGCTCAACTTTATCCGCGAAATTGCGGTCGTGGGTAACTATCGATGATGCATTTACTACGGACGGTAAAGTGGTGTTGTGCTGTGTGTGATATATATATATATATATATATATATATATATATATATATATATATACACAGACTGTCCCATAATTCGAGTGTAAACTTTAATTTCATAGTACTCAGAAGTGGTAAAAGCTAGAACTGTGAAATTTGCAGGCAATTTAGAGGAAGGTCAGAAGATTTGTTTGATAAGAAAACGAGATCGCGGGTATTATTGTTTGCGGAGTTACAGGGTCAAAGGTCAAAATGCAATTTTTTCCTTATGGGATTTCAATGTTAAATAGTAGTCTCACATGCCATTTTTTTGAATATCCATCTCCGGTAGCAGAAATTGGTATATCGACATAAATTCTGATCCGAAACAATGTGATAACGAGAAATTTGGGCAATCGTGACCCGGTGACCTCTAGCAGGTCACCTGTGACCCTTGAAGGAAAAGCTCCCTTTTCAACAGCTTATTGTACACAACTAATTCAGTTGAAGATAATGTTAAAAACACATATGCACAAAGGATCTACTGAACATCCTTTTAGCAAAACGAAGAGGTCAGCAATATCATCAGAGGTCAAAGGTCACGTAGTTAAAATGTCATATTTGATGTGTTAACAAATAAGAAACTGTGACATTGGAAACAATGCTTTGAAGTGCCATAGAACACATGCATAAAGATCCTTCGAACGAGTGTGTATGGGCATAGGGAAAAGGTCATCATAAGAGGTCAAAGGTCACGCAGTTAAAATTTCATGTTTGATGTGTTAGCAACGATGAAACTGTGACGTTTGAAAAATGATTTGAGCTACCATGGAACACATGCATAAAGGTCCTTCGAATTGGTGTATATGGGCATAACGAAAAGGTCAACAATGTCATAAAAGGTCAAAGGTCACGCAGTTAAAATTTCATGTTTGATGTGTTAACAAGTATGAAACTGCGATGTTGAAAATAAGGATTTGAGTTTCCACTGGACACATGCAGAAAGGATCTTCGAATTGGTGTGTGTGAGGTCAACAATATCGTAAAAGGTCAAAGGTCACGCAGGTAAAATTTCATGTTTGATGTGTTAGCAAGTATGAAACTGAGACGTTTGAAAAATGCTTTGAACTACTACAGAAAACATGCACAAAGGTCCTTCGAATTGGTGTGTATGGGCATAGCAAAAAGGTCAACAATGTCATAAAAGGTCAAAGGTCACACAGTTAAAATTTCATGTTTGATGTGTTAGCAAGTATAAAACTGTGACGTTTTAAATACGGATTTGAGCTTCCATGGAACACATGGAGAAAGGTCCTTCCAAGGGGTGCACATGACCGTAATGAAAAGGTCAATATTGTCATAAGATGAAGAAGCCTAATTTTGTAATTCAAATGCTGCAGGCAATGGTAAATATGTTTCTGTGATGTTTAAAACAATGAATTGAACATAGTATGAGTCCCACCTTGTGTTAATTACTTAGCCTTGCAAAACTGCATTCGAATTTTTTTTTTCTTATTGAAACATATTAATAGCTATTTATTGTACAGAAATATTTGAAATACGTATTGTCTTACCTCTACAACACACACTGACGTCCTTGTAGACTGTAAATCTTTTTAGTACTTTGCAATTTATTCCACGTGATCTCCGTGATGTGCTAAACTTAAGTTCACTCTGTGTATAAGTGTCTTTGTGAAGATTTTTTTAAGAGTGTCTGGAGTTATCTGTTCAACGGCACGCTGTATCGATCGTCGAAGTTCTTCAAGTGTTACTGAAGGAGTTTTATAAACTTGTTGCTTAAGAAAGCCCCATAGAAAGAAGTCGCATGGGGTTAGATCAGGACCTCCAGCTGGCCACTCAATATCAGAAACTATACTTATTAAACGGTTTCCAAACCTTCCTCTTAAAATTTGCAATGCTGCCCTAGTACGATGTGCTGGAGCACCATCCTGTTGAAACCACATATCATTGTGTGGATCAAGATTTAAGGGATCAAGTTCATGGAAAAGAAATTCTCGCAACATATTTTGGTATGTAAGTTGATTAACGTTTCCTTCGAAGAAAAACGGTCCTATTACACCAGTTGCTGTTAGTCCCATCCACACCATAATACCCTTTTGATCTGCACAGCGTTCAATTCTTTTCGCCGGTGGACTGGGTCCCAAGAACCGTTCATGTGACGAAGACAGCGTTCCATTAAAAAAAAAAAAAAAACTTCATCTGACATTATATGGGATTTTCATTTAATTTGTCTATCAACCAGTTACAAAATAAAATTCTGGCACTGAAATCATCATGTTATTTATGTACAATCTTCATACTGTACGCCTTAACCTCAAGCATCCGCGATATCCTACTCAGCGAACTTCTTTTAACGTTGGGTGCAACACTCAAGCGATGGATTGATTTTCTTGGTGAACTAAGCATAGAACGAACCACTTTGCGTTTAGTATCCTCGGTAGAGATCCTTACAGGTGGTTCTGCCTTTCGTTGTCCAAACGTCATTCTCCGCGTTTTTGTAACCTACTTCCTACTAAGAACTGAGGCAAATCGGCACGTTGTTCCTTTGTTAGAATATCCATTGTGACTTACACAATTACACACACACACACACACACACACACACACACTTCCAAGGACGTAGGCCTATGAGTATAGGGAAAAGAAGAAATATAACAGTTTTTATTTTCTTACAAACTCACAAGACACACAAGATTCACAAACTCGTTTAATTTTAAGCTCAACTCCACACTCTACTGCCACACTGTCTCTGTCCAACCAGATTATCATTATAGTAACACCAAGCCACCCTTGTGAACGAAACAGACTGATTATTTGACGTGAGTCCAAAACATAAACAGATCGTGTTTATGCTTCAGTCACAAAAGGGTATAAATAAACGATAAGAGTGCGTCCCTTCCTACATATGGGGAAGCAATTTATTTCTAGTGGAATTATTTTTATTTTCTCAATTTCCTGGGTAAGCATCAAGGAAATATTAAGGCTGCCCTATTTATTTTTCATGAGAATACGGGGCATCTTTGTTCTCCCCTCAAACTTCACAACACAATGCATTGCTTGGAAACAGTTTATTTTCAATGCATTATCCTTTTTGATATGGATACAAAGAAATAACGAACAATCTGTAGTACAGTCTGTTCTCAGGATTTTTTAATTTTTATTTTTGGAGAACTCCTGAGTGATTTGCATTTACATGTGATATTTTCATTGGAAAATGCTACCCAAATAATATGTATTTTTAGAATCTAGACGAAAGAAAATCCTGCACCCACTATGCCCTAGAATGTCCTGCACACAATAGTGCGCATTCTATAATGACTTCCTAAAATTAAGTATTCTTGTTATTTAAAAGAAAAGATTTCCGAGAGCCCAAATAAATATTCTTAATTTTATATTCCATACCAACTAAATAGTTCTCAAACATTGCCGTCTCATACTTGTCAATATACGAACTATAAACTTCTTATTTCGTGACCTTTGACCTTTTATGACACTTTTGACCATTAATTATGCATGTATTCCATGGCCGCCTCTTTGCATGTATTCTATGGCAGGTCAAATCACTTTTCAAACGTTACAATTTCATATTTGCTAATACAAACTATCATGTTTTAACTGCGTGACCTTTGACCTTTTATGACATTGTTAACCTTTTTCTAAGCCCATGCACTCCCCTTGGAAGGGCCTTTCTGCATGTGTTCTATGCGAGCTCCAATTATTCTTTCTAACGTCACAGTTTCATACTTGTTAAAACATCAAACACGACATTTTAACTGCGTGACCTTTGACCTTTTATGACATTGTTGACCTTTTTCCTATGCCTATACATACCAATTGGAAAGACCTTTATGCATATTTTCTATGGCAGCTCAAATCCTTATTTCCAACATCACAGTTTCATACTTGCTAATACATCAAACATGAAATTTTAACTGTGTGACCTTTGACATTTAAGGACGTTCTTGATCTTTTTCCTGTGCCCATACACATCCGTTGGAAGGACCTTTCTGTATGTATTCTATGGCACGTCAAATCATTTTTCAAACGTCGCCGTTCCATATTTTCTAACACATCAAACGTGATATTTTAACTACGTGAACTTTGAACTTTTATGACATTGTTGACTTTTTCCTATCCTCATACACACCAATTGGAAGGATTTGTGTCCTGTGAAGCATGCATGTGTCCTGTGAAACCTCAAATCATTCTTTCTAACGTCACAGTTTCATATTTGTTAACACATCAAACATGAAATTTTAACAGCGTGACCTTTGACCTTTTATGACATTGTTGACCTTTTCGTTATGCCCATATACACCAATTCGAAGGACCTTTATGCATGTGTTCCATGGTAGCTCAAATCATTTTTCAAACGTCACAGTTTCATCGTTGCTAACACATCAAACATGAAATTTTAACTGCGTGACCTTTGACCTCTTATGATGACCTTTTCCCTATGCCCATACACACTCGTTCGAAGGATCTTTATGCATGTGTTCTATGGCACTTCAAAGCATTGTTTCCAATGTCACAGTTTCTTATTTGTTAACACATCAAATATGACATTTTAACTACGTGACCTTTGACCTCTGATGATATTGCTGACCTCTTCGTTTTGCTAAAAGGATGTTCAGTAGATCCTTTGTGCATATGTGTTTTTAATATTATCCTCAACTGAATTAGTTGTGTACAATAAGTTGTTGAAAAGGGAGCTTTTTCTTCAAAGGTCACAGATGACCTGCTAGAGGTCACCGGGTCACGATTGCCCAAATTTCTCGTTATCACATTGTTTCGGATCAGAATTTATGTCGATATACCAATTTCTGCTACCGGAGATGGATATTCAAAAAAATGGCATGTGAGACTACTATTTAACATTGAAATCCCATAAGGAAAAAATTGCATTTTGACCTTTGACCCTGTAACTCCGCAAACAATAATACCCGCGATCTCGTTTTCTTATCAAACAAATCTTCTGACCTTCCTCTAAATTGCCTGCAAATTTCACAGTTCTAGCTTTTACCACTTCTGAGTACTATGAAATTAAAGTTTACACACGAATTATGGGACAGTCTGTATAAATGGATGTTCAATGAAATCTCAGAACATGTACGAAGTGCACTCCATGCAAGAAATAAAAATTTGCGAACTGAAAAAAAAAAAAAAAAAAATACTCAACACAAATGCATCAAGATACTTCAGTGAGTTAATTTTTCAAAGACTTGTGCCAAGCAATGATAGCAGCAAACATTCCTTGGAACAAAGTTCAAGTGTCAAAATACCGTGCTTTTCTGGAGAAGTACTGCGGGTGTCGAATTCCTGACGAATCCACTCTTCGGAAGTGTTATCTCGAAATTTGTTATAGGGAAGCTATAGAAACCATTCGGGCAGAAATAGGTAGTTCATATATTTGGATTTTCTGTGGTCGAAACAACAGACGTTTTGGGACGTTATTTAGCAAATTTAGTGATTGGAAAGTTAAGTGAAGATGCTCCATCTAAATCCTATCTTATTGCGAGTAAATTACTGGAACGCACGAATCATTCCACGATTGCTCGCTTTGTAAACGATGGTCTTAAAGTGTTGTGGCCGGGAGGAGTTCAGGAAGAAAAAGTCCTTGTTCTCTATACAGACAGTGCAGCGTACATGTTAAAAGCGGCTAGAGCACTTACAGCCTTTTACTCTCACTTAATTTTACCTGTATGGCCCATGCTCTTCAGCGTGTTGCGTGAGGTGAGAGACAACTTTTGCGAAGTAAATCAACTAGTTTCTTCCACGAAAAAAATGTTTGTTAAGGCGCCACAACGTGTTCAAGTTTACAGAGATCAACTGCCAGACGTGCCACTTCCTCCGGAGCCTATGCTACCGCGATGAGGCACTTGGATACAGGCAGTACATTTCTACAATGAACATTTTCAAAAAAATAAGCCTGTTGTTCATTCATTTCCATCGGAGTCTGCTGTGTCAGTTGGCATTACTCAGAAACTGTTTAATGACTCAAAAGTAGCGTATGATATCGCATAAATAGACAGCAATTTTGGTTGGCTACCTACAAGCATTAAAAGGCTAGAGACTGTTGGGCGGCCTCTTCCGGAATCCATGGAAATCATAGAGGATGCAAAGAGACTGCTGCAAGGTGTGTCTGGAGATGTAGGAGAAAAAGTTCGAAAGAAACTAAACGCAGTGCTGGAAAGAAACCCGGGTTACGATAGCCTATTGGCAGTGTGTGAGATTCTCAGTGGTGAAACAAGAACCCCCCTGAAGATATTTCCCCCAACTACATCCCTCTGTTGAAATACACTCCTGTTACCTCATGTGATGTGGAGAAATCATTCTCTGCATACAAGAATATTTTATCCGATCGCCGACAAAATTTTACTTCTGATCATTTGGAAATGTACCTTGTAACCCATTGTGCAACAACACACAGTTGAGCTGCAGGCACATTATTTCAAATTTAAAATGTTCATTAGTGGAAATATTCTTCAATCTTAGTTCAGCTGGTATTGTTTAAAAGATATAGGACTGCTTTTTTCTGCATCAAATAAATATATATAAAACAATACATTTCGTCTTAAGTTGCTTTTAGTATTTAAATTTGTATATTGCGTATAATTCATTTCAAGATTGGGCCGTGGTGGCGGATGCGCATTTAGTGTAGAAGGTTCTAGATTTGAAACGGGACCACACCACACCACATGAGATTTCTGACGTACAAATGCCGTATGAATTGCTTTTCTCGGGGCTTTCCTGTTTCTCTCTAGCCGATTCACATCTTCCTTCATTCGCGTCTGATTTTTATCATCCTGCAATCAGTCACGTCAGTGACGTATGGCTGTCTCAGCTGTTCAAGCATTTCACTTCATTGGGGGACTTGCATTAAGCAGGATAAAGTGTAGTAGATTTTTCTTTTTATTTTCATAATTTGTTTAAATATTGCATACTTATACGCGTGTTAATATTACGTTTTTATAAATATATAACATATGTAATATTACATATTCTTATATAATATTTCTTACATTTTAAAGCGATTTTTGTTACATATTTATGTACATATTTAGGGGGTTGATATTACATAAAAATCCGGACTCTACTGATAACATTGTTTGTCTTTCCGAAACATCGCTATGACCTTCCACTTTCCTCCTCTACTTGACAGAACTGCTGTCTTTGACTCAATAGCATAGTCGTTACTATTCGCCATACTTCATCGTTTTATATTTCCTTATCACCTACGGAAATCTTACGTTTTATCCAACTACCTCTTATCATTTTTGCTCTATGTGAATGCGATATTAATACTTGAAATGGTAAATTCCTACTATGTCTGTTTTCAGTACAGGATAAGGGAGTGGATTGAATGTAATATTGAGTTTTTACATATTTTTTCAAAATCGCTATCTATTACTGCTCTTGTTCTTGAGGTTCAGTATTGACACTCAAATCGGTAGCAGGTTTCTAGCACTTCCGCTTTAAATAAAGGGGTCAGGCGGAAATTTAGTATATTCTTGTAACGCTAAATATATATCAAAATTCTTTCTTTCTATCTCTCTCTCTCCCTTACAATTGTTAATCTTACGGCAAACAATTTGAAACGGGAAGAGGTAGTAGATTTTTAATAACCCGAGTTTATCCGTCTCTGTTAAACATTCGATCCTTTTATTGCAATGAAAGATTTATTATCTTAATAGAATTTCTTTTGAGCTACTCCTCGCTAAATCAAATTTGTATTGTATTACAAATGAAACAACAAAAAATTAAGAAATGAGAATCAATACCAATGAACAGGAGACCGAAATGATCAGACTAAGACATAGAAATTACCAAATGTAACCGAATAATGTCAGATCTTACAAAGTGATACGCTGCTTTTGAATACTTACTAAATGGCTAAAGCATGTACCGGAATTATTTGGATATGACACACAGACGCTACTTGTTCGAACCAATTTCAAGTTAACATTTTCGCCGCTAATGCTACTGGACTGGAAACTTTAACCATAATAACAAAAAGTGTTGTTATAAATAACATTATAATAATATACTTAAAGAGTTATAGAAACTAATAATGTCATTTACGTGTTTTAAAATATTTTTACGAAATGACACCGAAACCAAAAAACGATTGATAAAAAATGCACATTTCATTACATTATCCACCTTGCTAAAACTACTATTCTTCTTCTATTTCCATGATCTTACATTTCCTCGGTTATACATGGCAACGATCCTTACAGACGTCAATGGTGATGTATACTGTTTAATTCTAAATTCATCAGACAGACTTTACCTACAGTTGCGAAATTATTGAAACCAGTTACAAACTGCTGCTTTACAAGGTGCAGAATTTACAAAAACCTATCGCAAACGCATGCAGAAACCCATCCCCACTCAGAATCAGTCTGTAAGACCAACATGAAATTATGCATTGTCACATAAAGCTTATATCTATTCGGCTCCATGGAGACTGCGTAATTGATGCTTCTCAGGTATCACTTCCCGCAAGTACCTACATGCACAGACTTATATACCCATATTAACCGACTACTAAGATATGCGAGTATAAAATGGACCAAAGTAGTTTATAATATTGACCAGTTTATAATATTGATTTACACCTTCTTAGGAGTATCTTAATATACCGGTGACTGTATGTTAATGAATACTGTAACGATTAAATTACATTTATAAACATTGTTCACTCTAGCATTCAGGCTTCTTTTGGTCATATTTATGCTTATATAAACTGAACCACCGAAGTAGTTTAACCCCACAAAGATACTAAGAATTTCGGAAGTTCAAAAACCTTCTTGTAAATATATTACATGTAATTAGCTACAGCCTTTACCGAAAACCTTTGTAAACGGCAAAATAGGCTTTCGGGCCTATATAAAATGGCCACCCAAAATAATAATAATAATAATAATAATATCATCATCATCTTGAAATCTGAGTTTTACGTCCCACGTTATGCCGTGTGAGCTAAAGGAGACGGTGACGATTAGAAATAAATGAAATGCTGGAATAAAGAAAGTGAGGAAATGGGAGAACCCCGAGAAAACCCACGCACACTGGGTTTCTCCATCACAAAGTTCACTTGGCGCGAGCTGGGATCGAACCAGGAACTCCATACACCACAGGTGAACGTTCTACCACTGAGTCATCGCAGCCTCAATAATAATAAATGAATAAATTCTTACACTCTATTCTGTAAATGTACAACTTCCTATACAAAAATTTAGAAAATAATAAATTTTGTAAACGGTCTTTTAATCTGAAACTGGGTGATTCACATTGATTGACCCAGACCTATTATACACTACTGAAAAACCATCTAAAAACTAAAACTGTTTTTATTATATAGTAGTCTCTTCAGTATATTTCTGTTTAATATTATCATATACCATTTCCTTTGATATGAGCAAGCGTTCAAGAACCTACCAGTCATATACAGAAGGACAGTATGGTGTAGCCTTGGAAAGCTTCTCCTCATCAATGGCAATTTTTCCTTCTATTTCAGCTTCTGGAAAAACAAACAAATTCATATACATTAAAATCTAAAAAAGTGAACAAAAACGAACATTATTGTTTCCGTAATTATGTTACGAAAATAGCAATTGACTTTCGTTTCACATAGTGAAACTACGGTAGACTAGAAACCTGCACGGGCCCGGCCCAGCCCGCGGGCCGGGCTTGGGCGGGCCGACACTGTTATTTATTTGGACCGGGCCGGGCTTGGGCTGGCCGTCACTGATTTCTCTTCAGGTCGGGCCGGGCTGGGGCCGATCAATTGCAATTCTTTAATAATTATTGACTTTCGTTAAACCATAATTGGAATGAAGCCAAACGTTGAAGAAGTGTGTCCGTGAAAAATGTTACAAAGGATGGAATAGCTATTATAGTTTGTGTTGCTTAGCGGCTCCACTTTCACTATAGAGGATTGCAGGCATTCTGCGGTAAATTGAGCTCTGACCTTGACCTTCACTGAATTCAAAATATAACAAGAAGGGGTGGGAATGTTTTGCCTGTCGCTAAACAATATTACCATCTTCACTTTATGCTAAAAATCAATTAAGTTAGATTTTTGTTACAGGGAATGGAGTTTTTGTTCTCTCGATGACAGGCAAAGTTCTAGGAGGCAATGGTACCATTCGGGAGGCAAGCGTCAGGTTGTGAACCAGAGTTTAGAAAATGTTTCTGAGGGTTAGGTCAAATTTAGTACTAAATTTTGAGAAAGATTGGGGTTTGAGCTAATTTAAAAAAAAAAATTATCGGGCCGGGGTCGAGCCAAGAACTTTTAAAATGTATCGGGTCAGGGCCGGGCTTGGGACAAGAATTTTAAAAACTTATCGGGCCGGGCCGGGCTTGGGCCGAAAATTCCAAAACTTTTCGGGCCCGGGCTGGGCCGGGCCTAGGTACGTTCGGGCTGGATTGGGCTCGGGCCGAAACATTCGGCCCGTGCAGGTCTCTACGGTAGACTTCCACATTACTGAACTCAATACTAAAAATGTCATAGATTTAAAATTCCAGCTGTTTTTCAGGAATAAAGGTCAGAGATTAAACTTATGCTTGGGACGCTGAAGCTTTATGAAAATGTCATTTTCTGTTATCTCTAGGGACACGAGTTTTTCGCACTAAGAATTTGAAAATTTCGCGTTTCGCTTTTCATATTTCGTGTTTTGTCGCATTTAGCAAATAAAGTTTCGCATTTTGTAACTCTTCTGGAAAAGATATTTCCTGACATTTTTACAATTGTTCCTTTTATTCATAGATCACTAAAGAAATAAACCGTGAATTACCTAAAAACAAAATACACTGAATATTTCACTTGACATTGTACATTTCACATATTTAAATGAAACTGAAGGAAAAATCAGTAACTAAACTTACTATGAGTACGAAAGTTTTGCTGTCTTCTGAAAATACATAGGCACAAGTTACATTTAAGCATTAAACATAAGCATGTTACGTTATCACTTGTATGTTTGCCACTTATTACCAGTTCATACTTGAAAAAAACTCACAAGGAAGTCACACATATGTAAGTGCATTTACAACAAACTTCAAACAATCATCACTTCGGAACTTTTGTCCATTCAAAACATTCACTACACTGCACTTTCCAGACGGATCACTTGTCGAGAGTTCATACACCACTTTGTAAAACTCCCCAAACAAATACGGTACTTCATAATCAGATGCTTACATTTTTTAAAATGAAGGCAAAGCTTTATAAAACTTCCTTAACGCAACAATGTCTGGTTCACTACTACACGCAATTACAGATGGATCAAATAACTTTCCCAAAGTATCATATATTTCTGTAATTTGAGACTTTTCTAAATTTCGCGTTATTTCGCATATTGTTAGAAATTTCGCGTTTCATCGCGCAACGGAAACCATGAAAATACAAGTAGAATATCATAAAATGTCAAGAAACTGAAAATTAATTAATTCTGACGCATTTCGTTTTATCATGCATTGCGAAACATTCGTACCATCTAGCTATCCCTTACGTTTTTGTTTTATGAAGATTAATATTAAAATCGGAAGTGGTAGCAGATTTCTGTAACTTCCAGCTGCACTAGAAGAATGAAGGCGGAGATGGCATATATTCTACGGACGTTTAATCTATTGTTGAAAACTGTACCATTATCTCTTACAAATTTTGCCCTATATAAATCCTACGTAAAACTGAAAATAACAGTAAATTTCTACCACTTACGGTTTTAGCATAGAGGTACAAATGAAGATGGTATTTTTTTTTCCTGAGACGTTGAATCGATTCCAAAATACCACTTGTTCCCCTCTATTATCGCTTTTGTTCTATGACGATGAACGTTCAAATCGGAAATGGTTAATTTATATCACCTCCAGTTTGAATTTAGAGTTACGGATAAGATGGAACCTATTCTTGGGCTGCTCAATCGATTCCAAAACAGCGCTTGTCGCTTTCTCTTGCCGTTTTCGCTCTATGGAGATAAATATTGAAACCTAAAGAATTAATAAATATCTATTATTTTCAGTTTGACTTTGGGGTTAACGGAGCAGATGAAACATATTCTTCGGACGCTAAATGGATTGAAGAAAACTGGCTCGCTATCTCTGATCATTTTTGTTCTACGGAAATCTTCAATATAACTCGGAAATAGTAAATTTCTACCCCTTTAGTAGACAGAGGCGGATGATAGTATAGTTTCTTCAAAGATCGAATCGATTAAAACGATTTAAAAAAAAAACCTGCTAATAGCTATGTATTATCGTATTTGTTCTATGGTGATCAACGTTGCAATTGGTGATCAACGTTGAAATTTCTACCACTTCCGGTTTACATAGAGGGTTAAGGGATGAGATGGAACTTATCCTTGAGGCACTGAATCGACTTCAAAAAACCGCTTCTCGATCTCTCTCTCAGTCTATGCTTTGATACCTGTTCACAGAAAGACGGATAGCAGTTCTATAAGACTTCCAATACTTATGGGTCATTCCACTTTAGATTGACCAGCCTTCAAAGGTTTCCCCGGTGACCATCATGGATTTTCATGAAAAGTTGTACACATAAGCTGGCTAGTATCTAGAGATAAAATACCAAGTTTAAAAGCATTCATGTAAATAAAACCACAGTTATAAGAAGATATGCACCATAGTGCGCATGTCCAATATTTGCCGAAATGAGTAGTGTTGTCCGCGCCACGTTTTCAGAGTCTCACAACTTTTTCATTATGAATGATATCAAAGTGAAATTTACAGGATTTAGAGAACTAAAGTTTATACTAACAGCAGCAGAATGAATTTCCAAATATAATTATAACATATCAGATATAATGACATGTTCATTTAAAAGCCGATCAAAAAAACGAAATAGTAAAATGTTACAAAGTTCAGCATTTTTTTTTATGGGAAGAAGAGAGTCTCTACCAGTCCTTGGATACATCACCTTGCGGACTTTCAAATAGGGTAATAACAAAACAGTAGGTCATAAACTTTTGTTGTAAATTAACAATGAAAAATTTACTCTGGGAAATACAAGCATCACCTCAAGAAAGACACTCGATATCCATAACTATATCTTGCAATTGGAATAAACTTTTGGATTTTTGAAGCAGGATTGAAGAATATAATACAAATTGAAAATGAATAATAATACGCACGAAAGTATGTACAGTTTCCTGTTTTTTGGTGCATATATTACCCAAGATGAATTTAAACGAGTAAGCATAGTTCCATAAATCTCCCACCCTTCCTTTATCATTCGCCACAGACAGCAAGAAAGTAAGACTTCAATTAGAAATTCTGTAAATGAAATCAGTTGGTTAAAAAAAAAAAATACCCTTTACGTATATCTATTTCTTGACAATTATAATCAATGCTGTCAATAGAAAAACATACCTTTCTCAAATGTAGATTCTATTCTTGACGTCTGCTTATCTGGTTCTGACTCATAAGGGGGTGGCTGTCCATTTAACCTGTTACTGTTCTCACACAGATCTGAAAATTAAAATTCATATATTACACTACTCTCTCTTCTATACTGCCAAAATGCAGCGCTTTTACAAGGTACGAAACTCACTACCAAGGTAGGTTAATAAAACACTAGCAAATAATATTAACTCAATTAACTTCTGACTGCTTATGATTAGTTTCATAATTAGAATTTTAAACTGAAATTTGCGTCAAATAATAATAATACACTATTAATAAAAGGTACGGGCTACTGTATTCAACTTTTTGTCTCCAATTTCTTAAACAGGATGTCTACTAAAATTCCAAAATGAAATTTCGTGACTTTTTCGTGACCTTTTCTTTACCAAAGCATAAAATTTCCTAACATTCTCAACAGTGAATTTGGGTGCAAATTAGGCCGAATTTTCATGCATGAGATAGAAGAATGTTTTGCTTGTGATTTAGTGGCGTCTAAAGCCGACCATAGAAATTTTTGGTGATGCATTTTGATGTTTTATAGAGCAAAATTTTCCAGTCTGTGCTTATATTTGTACAGATAAAAAAAAATCGTGACCTAAAAGATAGATTTCGTGACTTTTTCTTGACCGTTTTCTGATTTCATGACTTTCGTGACCGACAGACATCCTGTTAAACTAAATTACGTTATGCTGCAGTCATTACTAAAACATTTATTTGCGAAATACGAACAAAACTATAACGTGTTTTCAGGAAGCTTCGCCTGAGGAAAACTCAACAAAACTATAACGTGTTTTCAGGAAGCTTCGCCTGAGGAAAACTCATCCACAAAAGTAAACTATCTCTTGTGGATATTTTCACTAAAAGTAATTTGCTTAACACTATAGGATATTAATGAAATATAAAAATTACCTGAGTCGTTCTTGAGAAAAATATCCGAAAAGGAACTCACCCTAGTGGATTGTTTCATGAGAAATGACTTTCTTGTGTTGTGGGGTTATTAATGAAACATTTGTTTATGAAATATGAACAAAATCGGCTGAGATTTTTATGGAAAATCGATCCAAAAAGCTCATCCTCAAGAGTACACTACCGCTTGTGAATTTTTCAGCACAATGAGTTATTCTGCATTGTCAAAGACATTAATGAAAAATGTATTTATGAAATATGAATAAAATAGTCCGAGTTGTATTTGAGAAAATCGCCAAAAACAATCACCCCCAAGAGGAAACTACCTTATGTACTTTTTCATGTACATAATATAGTGTTTAAAGTGCATAATATAGTGTTTCCGCCTACGCTTTGTGTATCATTCCTGATACACATCGAACACTTTTTTATTGTCGCAACTGGATACACAGTCTGATTTATTTAACATGACCTTTGTGTAGTCAGGGCGCTGGAAAAACACACTGCAGCAGGAATTCTGGTGCCAGTGGAATACTTTCCTTTTAATGGGTATGATTTTTCTGAAAAGCCTGGAAAACCTTGTACTAAATCAAATATGTAAAAAATTAGCTAATCCGAACTCTACAGTTTGTAGAACACCGTCTATTTTTCATATATGTTCTGCTACATTGTGTTAACTTCGGTTTAGTAGGTTGGGTTAAGTTTGTATGGTATCTACTATAGAAATACCTACTAGATACCATAGAATTGAACCTAAACTACACTAACCGATCAATAAGTAAAAGGAAAGGAAAACTAAAAGAAAGTTCTTGTCGTTCTTTTACAATTAATGGTAGTATTATAATAGATGTCAGCACTATCTATGTAAACTATCATGATGTCAGCGCTGACTATGTAAACTATCTTTTCCGGTGAAAAATCCGTGACAGATCAACCGTACACAATCATTAGGCCACTTTAGTGCATTAGGCCCGGTTCCTCGATTTACACCTAGCATTCTTTTCCTTTGCTTCAAGAGAGCTTGGTTTCTCCTTTATACCAGCGTTTGTGTGCAAAGATTTATATATACATATATTTGTGTGAGATGTATATAAAATCAGAGGCTTTAGTTTTCCCAAGTATATCGTCCTTTTTTCTTTCACTTTTTCCTTCTGTTTCTCTTTATTATTGGTATTATTACTGTTATTATTATTATTATTATTCGCTAAATAGTTTGGTTTATGCCGATGTGGCCACACGTGTGGTTGTTTCACTACAAATGTGGTTATTGTTTCTGTTGTTTCGTTATTTTGTTGTTGTTCTTTCTGTTATCTTTATTATGTTTCGTCTTCCATGTCTCGGTATTTTTTTCTGTTATAATTGTTGTTTCCTTTGCTTTTAATTCTTGTTTGTTTGATCTTTTGGTCTGCATTAAAGCCTTTCTCTCTCTCTCTCTCTGTGTGTGTGTGTCTGTTGTGTGTGTGTGGTTTGCTTCGTTCTCTCTTTTGATGTTTTTGGTTGGGATGTTTGACTGTTTTTTTTTTTTTTTTTTTTTTTGCTTTTATTTCTTTCTGTGGGTTCTAGCTTCAATTTTTTATTCATTGTGTGTTTCCAGTTTCCTTGGTTGGATAGGTTTCTGTTTATCACTTCGTTTGGTATATTTCCGTTTTCTATTTACTTCTCCTGATTTTCCTTCTTTTCTTTATTATTTTTCCTTTTATATTTATTTTTTTGGAGCCCTCTCCAAGAGTTTCTCGTTTGTTTGTGGGCTTGTGGTGTATTTTTGTTTCTAGGAGACAGCATTGTCTTTAATCTTGATACAACCAGGTAGTTTGATCGGGTTTGGTTTGTTTTCATGGTGAGTCCCCACACACCTATGATTTTTGGCAGATTTTTCTGTTTCAAGTCTTTGTTTTATGCCTAGGATTATTTTCACGATGGGCGTCAGTTCTGTTTTCGTATAAGGGTTTCTTAGGACCCGTTTCTGTCTGAGTTAACTCCATGTGAACGTAGTCGTTCGCATGGGCAACCGACAACCGGTCCCCCTGTGGTTGTATGTTTGCGCAAGAGAAATGTTTTGTCACCAAGTCCAATGTAATAATATACATAAGACTATCCAGCCCTCTCCTGTCTAGTGATGAGGCTGGTGGTTACAGAATTTCTCCCTCGCATTCTTTTTTCAATCAGCATGTCTCGAGGTTTGATGGTTTGGTGCGAGTGCTATTCTTTTTTGCTTTTCATTCTTGGTTGTAGAATTTTGGTGTCTGTGGTATATAGGGGATCTGTGGGATTTATTTTTCTGAGCTGTCAGTATTCTTTGAGTAGTGTTTGTTGTGTCTTTTATTGCTATTTGGTATAATTATGTTTCAGTCTCTGTGTGAGTTTCTCGGGTTCATTTTCAGAACAATCTGAGTTGTTTCGTGTGTTAAGAAATGGAAAGTCTTTTTCCAGTACTTTCAGTTGGTTGCGGGTTGGAGTTTTGTTTTAGAGATTGCGTATTAATTATTCTTTTAATTTTTTGTTTGTTTTCTGGTTCTGCATGATTTTCCTTTCTCTTATTTTTCTTTTCGTCGTTATTTCGTTGGGTTTGTTGGTGGTGGTTTTTCAGTATTGCCTGCGTAGGGTACGTAAAATTTTAACTCTGTTTTGAAGTTTTGGTGGTCCTGAGAGAGACTCTTGTTCCTTTGGTGTTAGCATTTTTGTTTTATTTCTGGGAAGTTCTTCAGAAACTCAAGCTCTTCTATCGATTCCCTTCTAGGTTTTGTTTATGCGGTGTTTTTGTTTCCCTCTTTCAGTAGTCTGGTTCTTTTTGGTTGTGGTTCGTTCTTGTTGTTTGTTGTGGTTGGAATATTTCCTTCGGGGAGTCTAGAGCTACTTGTATTTCTCTGGACTGCCTCTTTTTGTATCATGTGGGCTAAAGCGAGACTTGCGCTTCTTTAGGTCAATTCCCCTCTTTTCTTTTAAGTGTTGGTTCTAGTTGTCTGTGGTGTTCAATGACCCGTCTGTTTATTTCAATTTCAGTTTTTTTTAAAGTATATTTTGTTTGTTTGGTTTCGAAATTGGTTGGTAATTTTGCCTGATTTTTGAAGCCGTATTCGGGGTTTTCCAAGTTGGACAACCTATTTTTTGTTTGGCTTCGTAGTGTTGCGCAAGGCGTCGTAGTAGACTGGCTTGCGTAGTGTTTTTCAAGTTCTCTTTCCTTTCCCCGCTGAGCCTTTAGTTGGGCCAAGGGGTTCCAGCTTGTTTGCTGGTTTTGGAGTATTGCTCCTTTACTCTTCTCTTCTTTTCTTGTTTGGCCTTGGTTCACTTCCTTCGGTCTTTGGCTTCTTCATTGTGTTAAAGGTTATTCTTTGTTTTGGGTTTCCCGGAGTTTCACAGTCTTGGAGGGTTCGTATTAAAAAGTACGTTTTCACACAGGTCTTTACGAGGTATAGGAGTTTTCGTGGTGAGATTGTGTTCTGTACTGACAAGTACAGTTTCGAGTTTTAATTTCTGGTCTTAATAACTGCTTGGTATGGGTCTCGAAGTACTCTCAACAGTGATTTTACACAAGGCCGTTGACCGTGAACAATATGAAATTCATTAATTGTTCGACGAATAACGCATTTGTCAAAATCATCCACTGAGATTTTTGTTTTTCGTTGTGCTCGCTTCTTATTAGGAGTAGAAAAGCTCGTTCCCGTAATTTTGTTTTTTCCCGCTCACTAAAACGTGTTTTAGTGTACTTACTGAAACACCGGTAGCTTCCGATACTCGCTTTTGCACTTGTTTTACATTAATTGGATTTCCACTGTCAGTCTCTCTCTCCATAAAATCATAAACATTAACCAAAATCTCTCTGGTTTGGCTGTGAATTACTTTCAATCCTCCAAGTTTTCCGCTCTTCTTAACCTCCATTATGATTTTAAAAAAAAAGGAACCAACCAGCACACAACACAGACTAAAACAGCACAGAACTATGCACAAAGAACCACTCTTCACTGAACACAAGAACATTGTGTCCAGTTCGGCTTTTGCATGTGTCTCTTAAGACGCCCCCATATGTGTCATAAATAACCACCCCGGGAGGGAGGGTACCGATAGGACCACTTTGTTTTACCAGAGAAAATGACAAAATTCCCTGTATGAGAGGGGAAGGAGTTGACAGGTCTGTACCCACGATTTCCCTAAGGCTAGGACATGAGTCGTGGTCCCCAGAATGAATGGATTACAAATATAGGTGGTGTTATGTGATATAATTTTTAGTTATTTTAGCTTACTTTACGATCATCGTGTATTAAAAAAAATAAACGAGTAAGGAAACCTTTAATGGACCGAGTGCACTTTTACATCTTATTAAATAAATATGCTACTTTATTGTTCAGATTTTTGTAAATGAAGATGAGAAATGTAGGCTGCAGATTGATTCAAAGTGTCTTTGTCATCCCTTCCCAAAAATGCTTCAAATCGCCAAATTCTAGTTCACCGCTATGGCAGTTAGCAACACTATTACGATTGCCTGATCCTTTCAAGTGTGTTGGTGGCGGATTTCAAGGTCATAGCTCATGCTATTCCTCGCGCCCTGTACTTGCTGTCCAGTGCAATGCTTAATATTGTAACACATTCTACACGTGCATATTTCATTTTGGTTGTTTCATAATTAAGATACTTAAAAAAAAAAAAAAAAAAGTTTTTCTTTCGTCCAATCACTGAGAGTTGAATTCGTGAGATTACAGTGACTACTCGCTCTTAGATGTTAAGAAAATATGTAATAATGTACTGCTACTTTAGAACTGTCACGTGTCAGAAACACCTTGCAGAGAACACAACACAAATTCCCAATTTTGATTTTGTTCCAACATAACTTAAAAAGATTTCTTCAGCGCTTTCAAAAATTATATTAATTTATTTTACCTTCGTCTCTAGACATCCCTTCGCCTTTAGGAACTGACGTGTATGATGTGCATTCTTCATTTGATATGGTAGCACGTTTCTTCAAATCTACAAGAAATAAGAGTGTACAACTATTATTATTATTTACATACAAGAACAAAAGTAACAGAATAAGACATAAAGAAAAAATAACGAAAAATACTTGAGTGGTAGTGCCTTTTTATGTTTGTTTTTTCTGTGATTTTGTTATTTCACCTACATGATATGTTACGTGTTTGTTTTATTACATTTTATATTTCTTTTAGTTCGCAATATTTTGATTGAATTTCGAGATTTTCACCTGTGTTTCTGATTTTTCTACCTGCATTACTATTTTTTTCCTTAGATTTCTTTAAAATTTAGTTTCTTCTTTTACTTTACATTTCAGTATACACTAAGTAAAATATTAGGTTGTTCACCTGTGTGCGCGCGCTTAAACTTTGTTTTTGGGAAAGGAATCACACACTCTCGTAACAAAATGACGACATCAACCATCCAGCGCTATTTCGGATTTCCAGAATTTGCGTCCGGTGTATGTTTTTTGTTTTTATAAGAGATGGTCATTTCACCTATTTCTTTGTTTAATTTCCCGCGTTATTTCTGATTTCCACAAATAACATATTTTCGTAATTTCCTATTTTCATTGTTTTCTCTCTTTTTCCCCTAAAGACACACTGACATTCATTCTACACTCACTTCATTTTGAGTTGAGGTTATGATGTGCCCAGTGTGCTAAAGGAGTTTATGTTTCCTGTCGGTTGATGTACAGAGTTTGTGGTATTTACAAGTTTCTGATGTTAAATTACTTAGGCTGTTAAAAAGTTCATTATTAATTTCTATCGTAGTAAGATGTTCTAGGGTTCATCTCAACTCTTCCACATGTGGAATCCGTGTACATTTTAATACAACGTGTTCCAAAGTTCGCATTCACACTACGTTTACAGCTATTCCTATTTTATGTAAATAAGTTTTGTAAGGACCATGTCCGGTCAGAAAGTGTATGCATTCCTGTGTAGGTTTTATGTGTCATTTCTGGGCGTTTTCTGATATTTGGTGTTAAGTTATACACTCTTCTTCGTGTTGCTTCAAGGGTCTATCGTTCTTGCCAGAGCTTTAACACTTGCTCTTCTATGGCCTCCATAGCGTTTTGGCATATTTCTATTATTACTATTATTATTATTACCAGGGTTGGCAAAAAAAACATGGTTTTTATTGAAAAAAACATAAAACCAGGTTTTTTGGTTTAAACCCAGTTTTTTTGGTTTAAACCAGGCTTTTTTTTTTTTGTTTTAATAATTTACTCTATGTATTTCTATTAGTTATGGACAAAAATTAGTTTGTTTCGCCTTGGTGTTATTATGCAACAACAAGGTTATGCTGGAAAGGGTCACATAAGCTTAAAGCGTAATCCAAATCGCTTCTCGGCTTCATCCAAGAAAAATTGTAAATTTCGACACGGAACCGGGACTAATTAGTCACAAATGCGATTGCCGACTCACTCACAAAGGACTCCTGATAAAAATACGTTGTACTGATCTTTACACAGGCCTAGTTGTTAATATAATTGTCAAGAGTCATTTCAGAAGGACAAAAAGATAAACAGTTACCCAAATAAAGACATTATACAATTATATATAAATCGGGAAACTCCCGCCTTAGCCATTGAGAAAATCCTGTTATTACTTTAAATGTATTTGTATATAAAATTTTAAGGTCAAAGTATCATAATCACTACGCTAAACTAAAACTGGGGTATTAAATTACAAATCTGGTATGTATTTGGTCTAGGAATTAATTCGTGCGGGTGGACAAGAGATGGCGCAACGAACGGAGCGTCCCACAGTTCCGTGTATCCACACATGTGTTGCAAACCCCTGTCATCGCGTATCGTTCGTAGTATAGGGCAGTGGATTAAAGCGTTAACAACACCAGTTTGTAGTTAAGTGAACATGGCGCAATTTGTGCCTGATAAAGTGTTTTTGCGGGGTGTCCTGCTGCATTACTTTAACATGCAGAAAAGTGCGACTGAAAGTCATCGTATCTTGGTGGAAGTGTATGGTGACCATGCTCTAGCTGAGCGAACGTGTCAGAAGCGGTTTGCACGGTTTAGAAGTGGTGATTTCGGCTTGGCAGACCAAGAGCGAGCTGGACAGCCAAAAAATTTCAAGACGAAGAATTGACAGCATTGCTCGAGCAGGATTCAGCATTAGGCGTTGATCAAACAACAGTCTCCAAACGCTTGAAAGCCATGGGAATGATTCAAAACATGTCACATTGGGTTCCACATGAATTGAAAGACAGAGACGTTGAAAGACGAAAAACCATTTGCGAATTGCTGCTTCAACGACAGAGCAGAAAGGGGTTTCTGCATCGAATTATTACGGGTGATGAGAAGTGGATCCATTACAAGAACCCTAAACGAAAAAAGGCCTGGGTGAAACCAGGTGAACCAGGTCCATCACAACCAAAACGAGATATTCACTGTGCAAAGGTTATGCTGTGCATATGGTGGGATATGAAAGGTGTGGTGTACTATGAGCTGCTGCAACCGGGTGAAACTATGAATGGAGAACGTTATCGACGACAATTAATGCGTTTGAAGCAAGCTCTGGCCAGAACACGACCAGAATGGGAGAACAGACATGATAAACTTATTGTTCAACATGATAACGCTCGCCCACATGTCGCAAAACCGGTCAAAACCTATTTAGAAAATGTCGGATGGGAAGTTTTACCCCACCCGCCGTATTCACCAGACGTTGCTCCTTCGGACTACTACTTGTTCGATTGCATGAACAACGATTTGATTGGACAGCGGTTTACTTCTTCAGAAGATATCGAAACATGGGTCTCTGACTGGATCGCTTCCAAGGATGAGGACTTCTTTCGCCACGGAATCCGTACATTGCCTGACAGATGGGCGAAAGTGGTGGCTAGCGATGGACAATATTTTTCTTAAGATATTTATGTATTTTGTGTTTGTACTACAGCTTCAATGTGTGCGTACCAACCGCACGAATTAATTCCTAGACCAAATAGATATCATTCAATAAAATTAAAACAAAGTCAAATCCAAGCTGATGCTGGAAGCTGCGTAGGCAGTTGATAAATTTTGCCAATTTCTGTCAATATATTTAAGCAACGTTGGCTTCTTTATAAAACAACAGGCATTCAGGCGTTCAGGCAAGTAGAAATATATAATTTGGTTTCGTTTCGTATGTTTAGGCTTAACATCCTTATGAAATACCAAGGTTATCACGGAGAAGACTTTCGCTTAAAGGGACACCTCGAATCGCTACTTGGTTTACACTTGAAAGATGGGTTGTGGTTCGACCGAGAATTGAAGACGGGACCCCTTGATTAAAAGGTGAAAAGTACATAACATATCCCTTGTACCTAATGCAGATGGTTTCATATGTGGAGACGTCACCATGAAGTTCACACGATTTAAAGCATTTTTCGTTCGTTTTTTGTTTGGTTTAAACCAGCCAACCCAGATTATTACTATTATTACTTTATCCAAGTTATTTTTCTTTAGCCAATAATTTGCCGCTCGTTTTCTGATACATACTGATAATTGTGGTATTCCTATTATTGTCAATAGCGGGTCTAGAGAGGTTGTATTATATGTTCCACTGAACCTTATTAGGACGCTTGTGTGTGTTCTATCCACCGATAGACAGTGTTTTATTTGATCTAATTTTGTTTGCCCAGATACTGCTTCCACATCTCATTATAGCTTTCAAAATTGTTTTGTGGTTAAGTCTTTACCACGTTTAGTGGTAACTGGAATTTCCTCTGCCCTATATTTATAATGTTGTGTATTAGTTATTTTTTTTTCTTTCTCGTATGTAGCTGTTTCTTCGTTTTTTTTCTTTCTCGTATCGCTTTCTCGTATGTATAGAGATGTCATGCGTATTAAAGTTTTTTTTTCGCGAAATTTCTTCTAAATATTTTTGTTTCATTTTTATAATTGGGCATCTACAAAGCTAAGTGAAACAACATGTATTTGTTTTTTTCACCAGAAATCTGTAATGTATTGCTATTGCACCAGATATTTAACCTTTTCATGATTATATTTCCTTTTTCTTCTATCTCTCTTCCATTATTTCCGCTAAAAAAATATAGAGATGTCATCTGCATATGTTATAATTCCTGTTGTTTGTGTTAATCTATTTAATTCTTCTAGACAGGTCGTAGCGTGATGTTCCAAAAAAAAAAAAAAAAAAAACTGGAGCAAGAACTGAGCCTTGAGGACATCCTTTCGATGTTTGCGTTTTAATATTTGTTCTGGTAGTAGTAGTTCTATTTATACAGTATTCCGTGATTATGTTATATAGGCTTTCGGAAACTTTTAAATCTCTTAGACTTTTAAAAAATAATGGCCACTACAAGTTGTCCAAGGCACCAGAAATATTCACAAACAGGGCAGGTCTCAATTTTTTTAATCTATTAAAATTTTACCTAGTTGATTAGCAAGTAGATAGATTGGTAAGATTTTGGTTTTGATGCATCTTTTCTCTATTCTTTTCGTATTAACTCTGATTCCTTCCACTTTTTGGGGAAAGTTTCCTCAACCACGCACTTGTTATACAATTTCATAATTATGGTATCCAGTAATCCTTTATTTTTGTCAAGATTTCTGCTTTAATGTTGTCAGGACCTGGTGCTTCTTTGTTCCTTAGTGCTATTAATATATTTCTGATTTAATCACTTGTGACTGGCTCCAATATATCTGCGTCAATCGGACTATATTCGTGATTGAGTTCTTCTTTTTGTTTTTATCATTATCTGTTTCTGTCATCGTCTGGTAAGAGTATTAACCAAGAGATTCATTATCTCCTCAGTTGTAGTCGTCATAGACAGAGTTTCTTATTAATGTTGTGATCACTGTTGGGTTTTTTTTTATCTTTCTATTAACTAGATTGTATGACATATCCCTATTACCTAATACTAGACGATTTCTATTATACTTTTCACAGCTTTATTCTTCTGGTGCTTTTAGATCTTTCTCGAAAGTTCTCTTTGCCCGTATATATTTTCAACTTCATTCTTCTTAGTGTTGGATCTAACGCTCTTTGGTAACTTCTCCTGTATTGTCTACATATTCTTTTTAGTCGGGTGAGATTTCTGTCTCAGAAACGTGTACTTTGTCTGTTATTTTTTATTCTCGTTTATGCGTGTCACTGGTTTTATTATTTCTGTTGTTTGCGATTGTGCTTGTTAGTTCTTCAGTGCCTACTTCGGTTATAATTTATGGTCATGTTAGCTTGTTAGTGAATTCTTCCTATTGTATTTCTTCATTGCTGTAATTTATTATATTATTTATTTATCATATTCAACGAGGGAACGTAGCCGCTATTATGGGCACGTTACCCACTGGTAAAGAATTAGAAGAGATTTTTCTTTTATAATTTCTAACGGCGCTTAGTACACTAAGAGCATTGAAATTTGGAAATAAAGTTAGAGAGATCTAGAATACATTTGAACCCCAAATCTTCTGGGAGTTAAAGCGTCAGTCAATACATTATGCAGAACTATGTTAACCAGAAGAAAACTAATTCTGGTTTTCCCTTTCTCAGCAGAGAGCACAGTAGGTCAAATGCATCGACCTCCGTTTGAATCATTATTATTATTTTAAATATTTGTAAACAATCGTATATTCAGCCGAGGTTTTCATCTAAGAATGTCGGAAAATTAATTGTAGAAACGTTATATTCAAATTTCTATTTGTTTCTGTAATTTTAAATTTTTAAATAATTATTGATTTTATTAGTATGTGAAATATATATAATTTTAATCAAACAATAGAAAATTTTAAATTTGTTTAAAATAACAATTTAACGGATTTTTTTAACGAATTGGAAAGAAAATATAACATAGAATAAAACTAATATTGTTATAACCAAATATAAAATAAGTGCATAAATTGTTGAAATATATTTTCTATGTTCTCTAATAGAACTGTATTAAAAATGTATTAGTTAAAAAAATATATATTTATTTTGAAAATTTTCCTTTACTTCTGGAAATTTGTCCTTTATTTTAAACATAAGAATTACATTATGATGTACTAATTGTTTGATATTCTGTTACTTTCCAATCATGTATCTGACGAGACTAACCAACTCTGACGAGATTTTCGGACGCTGATGTAACATTTATGTTAGATTTTGCTCCTGCTCTATTGTTACAGATGAGAGCATTTCTATCGACATTTAGGACGTGAAGGTTATATTGAACCAGATTTTCTAGTTCCTCTCTTTCGTCCACTTCTTTAAGAATACGAAATATCATTTTACCCTCACTTCCACAGATCTCTCACTAGAAATCTTAGAGCAGTTGTTAACAATGCTGGTTCTCCTAATCTTGAGATTCTGAGTACGTGTTAGTTGGGTTTATACCTTTGTAATTTTCATTCTTTTTCACTATTTACTTGGTTTAATTCTTCCCAACTATGATTTCTTTTTGTTTTTCCTGTTTCATTTCTGTTGAAGATAAAATATTTGTATTACTCAGATGGTCACCTTTCTTTTCTTTTTTCTTCTTCCCTTCTAAGCTTTCTTAGCATTCTGTTCCACAGTCCAGTTTCTCTCTTTTATAATTTTCTTTCAGTTCTATTTTTACACTGTTTGTTCCCTAGCCTTATTTGCTATTAACATCTGCATCATATCTCTGTTGCATTTTATTTGACATGGAGGTCTTTTCAGGCCCATTTCCTTCTATGTGCTCAAATTCAGTCTCTTCATGAGGTCTATAATCCATAATCATATTCTGTTATCACTTTATCTCTAATTGTTTTGTATGTTAGACATTCTCTCTCATTTTGGGTTTTACATTCTTTTTTTCTGATTATGCATGGGATGCATACGGCCTTTCCCTCCGCTTTAGAACATTGCTGTTTGAATGTTCTGTATTCCCACAGTACGCACATCTTTCTTCTTGGAAATAGCGTGCAATATGTCCGTAATCTCGGGACTTCATGCACTTCGGGCCTAATATGAATTCTTTTTCAATATGTGACTCTTATTGATGGTGAAATTTATTGTTCGCCAATAAGTAATTTTTCAATGTTAGGGATACTTCCACTACTACGTAGGATCTTTTCGTGTTCTTAGGTCCAGTTCCCAAAAGGAATTTAAATCCTCGTTTCGCTACTTCATACAAGTCTTCTTCAAAATTTTGATCTATTATGGTATGCACCATATCCTCCTTTCTTAAGACAACTGAGAGGCCATAATGATCACAAGAGGTTTCTTCTTTTTCTCTGTCCCCTAGTTTAGTTTGTTTATGTTTTGTTTATCTTCAGTTTAACAACGTCGATCTTATTGAAGTAATTTTAAATTTTTCCTTTGCTGGTTTAATTTTGTTGTTAGAAGTGAAAACTGGTTTTTATATCGGGTGTTGCAAAATAAGTGTTACAACTCTTGGGAGGTGAATCCTGCCACTGAGACAAGAAAAAAAGTTCTCTTGAGCTTTCGGCTATCGGACATAGTTTCAGATCTACAAGGTGCCGAAAGCGTGGGAAAATGACTTTCGGACGCCAATAGTTCGGAAACTATCCAACGTAAAGAGGGCGGGTAAAAAATTCACTGAAGAAGTCATACCTGCTCTACTGAATTTTGTATGTTTCACAATCCTACCATGCACGCGCAAGGGATTCCCCAAAGGAACGTAGGGAGCCCCGGATAATCTGCTAAATGAAACTTGGTCTAAATGGATATGAATTGATGGGGTTTCTACCAGGTAACAATAATTCGTTTGTATTAAGTCGATATCTAGAACGCATACAAAATGGCGGACACTTTAATGTCTGTTGTGTGTGGTTGCATAATCGCCAGGTACTGATGCTGGCCAACAGTGAAATTCTGAGTGTTAAGTGTAGCGAATTTGTATTCAGATGCTCTAGAAAGACATCTTGAGTGTCGGTAGAGCACAACGGATGGAGCAGGGTATTCACATGTGTGAAAACAAATAACGAAAAATGCCCAGAAATGCACTCATACTCAGTAAACGTGAGTTCAAAGCGTCGGAAATGTAAGGATTAGCGTCAAGAAGATGAAAGCCATTGCCAATTAACCAATAATATTCTCTCAAACCGATGCAATATGATGTGCACGGTTGCATACCAATAAAGATGCAATAACTGAGGCCAAGTTGAAATGGTGCAATTGGACTCACAAAGAAACTGGGTAAACCAAATGAATGTCACTAGTGGGATCGCATGATCTATATTGAAATGTGGCCAATGTGTGTGTTGATATCAATATGTAGCTAATGAACAAATGTCAACATGTCGCACTACTGTTGGGACATCGTCCCACGTGGGAAAAATAGGAAAATAACTACTCGGGTCTTGAATCTGAGGCCTTGGGCTCCCAGTAGGATTGGAAACTGCGACCACGCGAGCAAAAGCGAGCACTCTAGCCCTGAGGTTCGAAGGCCTCACTTTCTCTACTTCATTTCTTTGAGGAGTATCCACTTTGTTTGGCAAGCCCTCTTGTACAGCCTCCCGACAAACTTGTGTGTTTCATTTTGATACTCCTACTGAACAGTTGTAAACAATCAGAGCTTTAAGATGTTTTATTACTATTTCTCATGTCATTTTATTTTCTATATGTATGGTGTTCCAGCTGTAGTGTTAAATGTGCAAAATAGGTTCATTTTCGTCTTTGTATTGGCATGTGCACTGTGTGTAAGATATGAATTTCTGGAGGTATTTTCCTATATTTCGAGTACGTCATATGTCTCAGAAGACGTGGGACATGATACAAGTTGGTTATTTTCACGCTCTATCAGAATTTTAACTATGCATTAAGAGATTTCTTTTCATATGTGTCGACTGTGGAACAATGTCCCAAACAAAGAGGGATATTGATACAATCGTGTTCTAGTTACGTTCTACCAAAAGGTGCACCAGATGTAATAGCAGAATGTACAACGTTATTTTCCTAGTTTTCGCACGTGAGACGGTGTCCCAGCAGTAGTGCGACATGTTCACATTTGCCCATTAGCTACATGTTGATATCAACAACCGTGCACATCATATTGCATCGGTTTGAGGGAATATTATTGGTTAATTGGCAATGGCGTTCATGTTCATAACGCTAATCCTTACATTTCCGACGCTTTGAACTCACGTTTACTGAGTATGAGTGCATTTCTGGACATTTTTCGTTAAGTGTTTCCATACATGTGAATCACCCTGCTTCATCTGTTATGCTCTACGGACAATCCAGATGTCTTTCTAGAGCATTTGAGTACAAATTCGCTACACTTAATACTGAGAACATACTGTTGGCCAGCATCAGTACCTGGCGATTATGCAACCACACACAACAGACATTAAAGTGTCCGCCATTTTGTATGTGTTCCAGATATCGACTTAATACAAACGAATTATTGTTATCTGGTAGAAAGCCTATCAATTCATATCCATTTAGACCAAGTTTCATTTGGCAGATTATCCGGGGCTCCCTACGTTCCTTTGGGGAATCCCTTGCGCGTGCATGGTAGGATTGTGAAACATACAAAATTCAGTAGAGCAGGTATGACTTCTTCAGTGAATTTTTTACCCGCCCTCTTTACGTTGGATAGTTTCCGAACTATTGGCGTCCGAAAGTCACTTTCCCACGCTTTCGGCACCTTGTAGATCTGAAACTATGTCCGATAGCAGAGAGTTGAAGAGAACTTTTTTCTTGTCTTAGTGGCAGGATTCACCTCCCAAGAGTTGTAACACTTATTTTGCAACACCCGATATATATATATATATATATATATATATATATATATATATATATATATATATATATATTTGTCATATCCTCGTATATTGTGTTCTTTTCCTCTCTTAGCCGTTTATTATCTTCTTTTAGAGTTCTACCCTTGTCTGTGTGTAAAAACAATTTTGCTGATTAAGAGTGAAAATGAATCAAAAACCAAACTTTTTTTTTTTTAATATATATACCATTCATAAATGCAATAGGCTGAATTGTATACGAATGTGATATTTCACACACTGATTTCATTCCGACAATCGTGTCTCTTTCACACACGCTAGACAAGTGTGAGGTCTCTGTGAACTTTTATAATTAAATTCAAATTGGTTGGAATGTAGTATTTCAGATGGTGAATAATTAGTAAAGATTTTTGTCAATGAATTCAACACCAGAATTCTCAATCTCTTCTTACCTTGAAATTCTAAACCAGGTCGATTCAACTTTGAAATCAGTCAATTCAAGCTCTTTAGCTTTTGAGAATGTCCACCGCCTTCATCAATATCATGCACGGCAATCAGATTAGCCCTAGCTTCTGGAAAGTTACACTGTTTGCCTCCGATATAACTTTTAATTTCTCATGTTTTGTTTCTTGTTCATAATATCTCTGATAACGAGATAGACAGCTGCTGTCCTTGATCCTCCTAAAGTGATACATGAATGTTTTCATGGACCATCTTTTGTTTTTAGTTATTCTATAGTTACCTTGTAGAAATTATACTTGTTTGGCAGTTCTTCTGGAATTGTCACTCAAGTTCGCTTATTTTAGCACTTAATAGTCTCACTTCACTTTTTTCTTGCTGTTTCGGTTTTTCACAATTATTAAATGGATCACTATCACTTAAATAACATTTGTTTACCCGAAGTTGTTGTGTCACTGTACTTTTAAGATTGCAGACTCACATAGTGAGGTCAACTCCTATTTGCTGTCCATGCTGATATATCCACACAACGTAGAGTTTGTCCAGCTGTTTTGTTTTGACGATCAAACAAGATGTCACCATCACTCCAGAATTCACACTGCCCACTTTAAAATAATGTTATATCGTCTACTTCAAAGTTCGACGAATGAATCTTATCCTCCTTTCTAGTTTCCTACAAAGTTCTATAAAACTGATTGGCTCCTTCCTTAATTCATTGGTTTTCGAAATTTTGATTGGCTATTAGAATTGGCACGTTTTACAGAGAAGCAACGCTACTACCGCTTTCGAAAGTTGGAAAAATTTAAGTGAGAAGATTACAAATATCTTCAAGCTGACATTTGACTAGGAAGGAACAATACGTGTGAGAAGCAGAGTATTTGAACAAGAGCAATCGAAGGAGAAATTTTAGGGTTACATAAAAAAGGTAAAGTAAAAAAAAAAAAAAAAAAACTGCTGGGTAGAACTCTGTGTCGTAGAACAGTGGAGTAAAAATTTTAATGTCTCAAATTACATAGAAAAAAGGCACGGTTCATTGAGGTCAATGACTTGCGAAACAAAAAGAAAATTGTTCATATAAATATTGATGATAAAGTTTCATGTGTACCGTCCCTACTTAAACTAAGTTAATTTCTTGGCATCTATCGAACAGGTCGTCAACAATTTTCAAAAGCTGTCTAGGATTAGTTGGCATCCCGTGTGAACATAGCTGAATCCTGTCCACTTCTTTAAGAATACGAAATATCATTTTACCCTCACTTTCACACAGATCTCTCACTAGAAATCTTAGAGCAGTTGTTAACAATGCTGGTTCTCCTAATCTTGAGATTCTGAGTACGTGTTAGTTGGGTTTATACCTTTGTAATTTTCATTCTTTTTCACTATTTACTTGGTTTAATTCTTCCCAACTATGATTTCTTTTTGTTTTTCCTGTTTCATTTCTGTTGAAGATGAAATATTTGTATTACTCAGATGGTCACCTTTCTTTTCTTTTTTCTTCTTCCCTTCTAAGCTTTCTTAGCATTCTGTTCCACAGTCCAGTTTTTCTCTTTTATAATTTTCTTTCAGTTCTATTTTTACACTATTTGTTCCCTAGCCTTATTTGCTATTAACATCTGCATCATCTCTCTGTTGCATTTTATTTGACATGGAGGTCTTTTCAGGCCCATTTCCTTATATGTGCTCAAATTCAGTTTCTTCATGAGGTCTATAATCCATAATCATATTCTGAGATCACTTTATCTCTTAACTGTTTTGTATGTTAGGCATTCTCTCTCACTTTGGATTTTACATTTTATTATTATTATTATTATTATTATTATTATTATTATTATTATTATGCATGGGATGCACCGTAAATTTTGATCTATTATGGTATGCACCGTATCCTCCTTTCTTAAGACAACTGAGAAGCCATAATGATCACAAGAGGTTTCTTCTTTTTCTCTGTCCCCTAGTTTAGATTGTTTTTGTTTATCTTCAGTTTAACAACGTCGATCTTATTGAAGTAATTTTAAATTTTTCCTTTGCTGGTTTAATTTTGTTGTTAAAAGTGAAAACTGGTTTATATATATATATATATTTGTCATATCCTCGTATATTTTGTTCTTTTCCTCTCTTAGCCGTTTATTATCTTCTTTTAGAGTTCTACCCTTGTCTGTGTGTAAAAACAATTTTGCTGATTAAGAGTGAAAATGAATCAAAAACCAAACTTTTTTTTTTTTTTTTTAATATATATACCATTCATAAATGCAATAGGCTGAATTGTATACAAATGTGATATTCCACACACTGATTTCATTCCGACAATCGTGTCTCTTTCACACACGCTAGACAAGTGTGAGGTCTCTGTGAACTTTTATAATTAAATTCAAATTGGTTGGAATGTAGTATTTCAGATGGTGATTAATTAGTAAAGATTTTTGTCAATGAATTCAACACCAGAATTCTCAATCTCTTCTTACCTTGAAATTCTAAACCAGGTCGATTCAACTTTGAAATCAGTCAATTCAAGCTCTTTAGATTTTGAGAATGTCCACTGCCTTCATCAATATCATGCACGGCTATCAGATTAGCCCTAGCTTCTGGAAAGTTACACTGTATGCCTCCGATATAACTTTTAATTTCTCATGTTTTGTTTCTTGTTCATAATATCTCTGATAACGAGATAGACCGCTGCTGTCCTTGATCCTCCTAAAGTGATACATGAATGTTTTCATGG
The DNA here is from genome assembly GCF_964235325.1 of Thermobia domestica. NCBI lineage: Eukaryota > Metazoa > Arthropoda > Insecta > Zygentoma > Lepismatidae > Thermobia > Thermobia domestica. Next base: position 89,348,625 of record NC_137466.1, read on the forward strand.
ACCATCTTTTGTTTTTAGTTTCAATTACCTTCTTGACGTAATTGAAAGGAACACATCTTCAAGTACATGATCACTGAAAGGTTTACAAATTGGCTGGACATTAATGGTTTCTTCAGAAAGCATTTACAACAGTTTTTTATTCTCCAAGATTTCAGTGATGGTGGTGTCTTAAGTTTCGTGATGAAACTGAAAATATTATTTGCAATTTTTTTCTCCCTCATGTACTTCATCACGTGAAGAAGGCAATTCAATCAGTCGTGAAAGCTCTACCAATTATTTGCGTCAATTTTCGTTTCACTAGATGCAAACTCTCAAGGAAGAACACAATATACACTCACAAATGTAAACCAATACTAAAGTCAGATACAAGAGATTTTTACTACGCTACAACAACAGTATTCTGCTGCATATCACGAACTACATGTAAGTCTATGAGTAGCGAAGTCAGTATAGGCAGCTAAAACTTGCGTTCTCGACATCTAGTAATTTATGCCTACTTACAAAAGATGAGATAAATATTTGCTAGGTATTTTGCGAATGTTCCTTCGAAGACAGTATTTATTACTTGTTGTGATATCTTTACCACAAAAACCCACCGCTATGGCAGCACATGACACATCCAACCATACTAAGGAAGATGAGAGATGTTCTCTCTAAACACGAGGAACAGCCTGACGGGCTTCCATACTGCTGTACGAATACACGCTGTTATTCCGTTTATTTAGTTTCTCCTCAACCGTGAAAATTTTCAAATATACAAAGAGAATGTTCTTATGCTCATTCTGCGCATGCCATCGAGGAGATTCTCTTCTCTTTCCAGCTTGTCTTCAGCCACAGTGTTAACAGCTGATCAGTGCTCCGACGGTAGGTCTTCAGTCTTATGTCTTTATTTGTCTGAATTTTATTTAATACGTCAGCACTTTGTTTCCGGGCAGTATTTCTGCGAATTCATACTCGCAGTCTTTTGACCACTGCTGGGATACAAACAGAACAAGGTCGACCAGATCTTTCTGCAATCAACAGTACTAAGTTCGTTTTACCGCCTAATGGTTCGATAAATAAACATCACAGGTTGAATATTGTGCTAGCTGAATGATTGAATTTATGAAGCACAATAACTACTATTCTATTCTTTTGTGGACCACTTCAAGACACCATCTCACAATATACTAACATTATTTATTTCACTTCCGTATTCGTCCCTTATCAGCAGCATTGATCGCCTGCGCAGGTTGTTTGGCCAGGGAGTGGTCAAATAAACTTGTGACAGAAGTTATGTGGTGTTAGGTACAAGAAGCCTGTAGTAAAGCCTCCATTACCATTTGAGGAAAGTACAATGAACGATTCATCCTATATATTTACAAAACTCTTTCCTTTACGTTGTTGTAATCTTTCGTATTATACATCTTTTCTTTTGTTATTGTTTACCTATATATTGCCTAGGTTTATTTATGTCGAAAAACATACAACTTAATTTTCTCCTGTTTTGCACAAAATATAACACATGAAATTTGTACAATCAGTGATCTTGTTACCTTTCACAATTTAGATGGCTTTCTTTCTTGTAGAAGCAGGAATGCGAAAAAATACAAGAAATAATGAAACCGCTCCCACCAGTGTGTGACAATTCTACTAGTGACAGTACGAACCTCTGAAGTAGTAATTATTTCTATATTACGAGACCATGCTGGAAAGTAATGTCTCCTATTTGTTTCGTAAATAAGTATTTCATTGTGACCAGTACACTGTATTAACGACATATTATATATATATATATATATATATATATATAAAGTTCCAGGTTCCAAACTGGTCACCACTGGGGTTCAAGAGCTACAGTTAGAAACTGGGTGACACGTAATATTATGTTGTGCGGGATCGAATTTCTCATGGCAGGTGTGTATCCTTCATTGATATGCAATGAAGAATGTCGGTTGTTTACGGGAAGAACTGTCTAGACATCAGTATGGTAAAATCCGGGCTGTTCGTCCTCATACAGAAAACCCCATGGAAGTGAACCTTGTCTTCGTTGACAAAACATAGAAGACTACGAAATGCAACGGACGAACCACATCGCAAACAAGTTGATGAATTGATTCAAAAGAACTGGCGCATCACACACTAGAGCTTGCTATTAACTGTGAGAGTGAAGACACATCTGGGATACCGGTAAGTTTGTGCACGATGGGTGCCGCGAAAGTTGACTCTTGACATGAACAGAATAGACATCTGCAAACAGTTGCTTCAGCGTCATGAGTTCTTGAACAACATTATTACAGGTGATGGAATTTGGGTACACCACTTCGACCCTGAAGACAAGACCACGTCCATGGTGTATCGTTACAAAGGATCGCCTGGACAAAAAAGTTTACGGCTGTGGAATCGTAGAATGAGATCTCATATTGATTAAACCGATTTCCGTGTTTACACATATAAATTAACAGTTCAAATGTTACCTTAATTATCTGATCAAATATATCATATGAATTCCCACTGTATTTTACATCATTACCTTAAAATTATTCTCACAACCTCCCATTGCCAATATGCCCCAAACCTTTCTTCTCTACTCACATCTATAAAAGCTTCCTATAATGGAATCATGGAGTTATAGAGAGGCTTCAATATTAATACGAGGGTCACTACGAAAGTTTTGAGATACGCATTGTTATGACACAGTATTTGAATTCGAACAATTGCGTTCGGTGGTGGTATCCAGAGCGAAGAAACGAAGCAAGTTTCAACTCGCCTCGCTTATCGGCGTGGCTGTATCGCCTTCACTTGTCTGTTGATGTGAGCAGTATTCGGCTGTCTAGAATGGAGCTCGAAAGGGAACATTTTCGGGCAATGATCCTTTACGATTTCAAAAGTGGTTTGAACGAGACACAAAGCCTTGACCGTTTGCAGGGGGCATTTTGGTACCTTGCTCCTTCCCGTGCTACAATTTTTCGGTGGTTTGGTGAGTTCAGAAGAGGCCGGACATCCCTTAAAGATGAAGAGAGAGCTGGACGTCCGGCAACAGCTGTGTTAGATGAAAACATTGCCGCTGTGGGACAAATGATTCGAGAAAATCCTTGAACAACTTTTAAGGACACTGAATCTACAATGAATATTGGATCGCCAGCAGGAACAAAAATTCTTCATGATCAACGAGATGACTCAGGAAGGTTTCATCTCGTTGGGTGCCTCACACTTTGAACAGCAGAAGCGCATGCGTGTGGAATGGTGAAGAAATGCTTGCAAGATTTGATGGAGGGAATTCTCGACGCGTCTCTAACATTGTTATTGGTGATGAGACTTGGATCTATCAATTTGACCCTGAAAATAAACGCCAGTCTACACTTTGGATCTTTCCAGACGAAAATCCACCCACGAAAGTGAAGCGACCGCGAAGTCGGTCGCAACTTTCTTCTTTAAATCTGGCCATGTTGCAACTGTTTCACTTGAAGACTGTTACTGCTCAGTGGTACACCACTGTTTGCCTAACAAAAGTGTTCCAGAAGCTTCGGGAACGGCGTCCAAGAACTGGACTGCGTGGGATCCTGCTTCATCATGACAACGCGTCCTCACACACGGCCAACATCACAATTTCGTTTTTAGAATCTACGTAGGTCAAACTTATGACTCATCCGCCGTATAGCCCTGAGCTGGCCCCGTGTGATTTTTTTCTGTTCCCCGGGATCAAAGATCGCATGCGTGGGAAGAGATTTTGTAGCCCTGAAGAAGCTGTAGTGGCTTACGAGAATGAACTTTCAACACTTGAAGAAAAAGACTGGCAACACTGCTTCCAAAAGTGGTTTTCGAGGATGCAAAAGTGTGTACAGTGTAATGGTGAATACTTTGAGAAAATGTAAGTGTTAAATTGCTTTTAACACTATAGTACTCGCATGAAATTGTTGAAACATGAGTGCTCGCGCGGATTACGATTGTAGTCCATTTGATAAATATATATATATCTTAGTAATTATTCAATTGGTATTTTTTACATTATTTTTGTGGGTTTTCACAAGCAATAAAGAACACATTTCAGTGCAAACATTTTGTTTTTTAATGCACAAAAAGATTAGAAGCCAAAAGTTCATAATGGGTATGCAATTTACTATATTTTTGTAAATGTTCGTTTATTTTCTTGCTATTTGATAAAAATTGAAATAAAAGAGGAAATTTGCATTTAAAGTGTTAAAAACTGTTATAAAAAATAAAAAGAAGTTGTTAAATTGTTTGCAAGTTTAACTTTTACACTTGAAAGAAGGTCAAAAGTAGGCAAAATTTTGGGTGTTTTAGCCATAAGAGAGAGTGCAAAGAGTGTGCTTGTAGTCAGAGCAGATCCACTTACTGCACCTGAAACATCTTTTTCGGGTACTCTTGTTTCTCCATCTTCAACAAAGAGGTTCGATAAGTTCCATAGCCACAGATTACAGGCAGTCTCTACAGTTGATCATAGCATCATTGTTATTTGCTTCGAAAACAATGAGAGCGTTTACTTCAGCAACGTTTAACACGTGAAAGAAGAGAGTGAGTGGCCATCTTTGCGAATTCCTGGCTGTATCACACTGGCGACACAATTTGTCCAATATGTCAACTCTCAATTTAGTGTTGTTCTATGAGTAATAACTATGCAGTGTAGGTATGATGTTATGACGCTGTGTTCGCGTATTTCTTGGGTGCACTAGATCAATATACCATCTGGTAATTCTGCCCTTTCCAATGTAAAATTTTCCGTGAAACCTGTCTTTCTGGATAACACCGTTCCTTTCTTCATCTTCTATTTCTTCCAAATCGTCATTACCACTTTCTCCAGAGTCACTACTCGACAACATCGCCCTCTATTTCATCTTAGTGTTCTATACTCAAAACACTTTCGTCGTTACTTTCAGTTTCTGTTACCCACTGTCCTATCTGTTCTTGCTCTGACATTTTAAACTAACATATATATTTGAGTGAATAATGTGAAATAATACATTCAAAACGAGAACAGTTAAAACGTTAGCCAGAAAACAAACTATGACGTCAGTACTCGCACGGATTACAACAGTAGTCCATGCGAAAATAACAATCCGTATAACATCAGTGCCTTGACTTTGGGTGCTATTTAATAACTCCAAAGACAATGAAGCGTAAGGCTGGGTCAGTAAAAAAAAAAAAAAAAAAAAAAAAAAAAAAAAAAAAAAAAAAAAAAAAAAAAAAAAACTAATTTTGTGTGGATTCTCAATAATTTACTTTTTAAAATTAGATCAAAATGTACAAAGATATTCCTAATTATGAGTTAAAAGTTCTAACTTCAGTGCCTCTCCTCACATTGAAGAAATATTTATTGCCTTAACATATAAGATAACTATTATACAGTGAAAGGATATATGACATTTTACCTTTCCAGCGTACAGTCAAGAAAATCAAGCCAACAGCTGCTACAGTTGCCGCAAATATAAACACAATTCTTCCATAGGAAACTAAACCTCTCGCAGGCTCTGGTTCACTCTCTATAAATTACAGAGAAGCAGAATAAACAAATCGAAAGAAGAAAGAATAGATTTGAGTGTTCAATTTTTAAAAAGTATACTCAGCAGAAGTAGTCTTGAATAAAATGTTAAACTATTAATTTTCTATTACATACGTGTATGTTAATGTAAAATACCTAAAATAAAATATTTACCTTCGTTGGTTGTGACTCAGACTTCGTATGAGAGTGACATAAATAAAAGCAGAGAAGGACCTGTGGTTGAATGTGCACTAATTTGATTACGAAAAGTTACAGATGAGAATTTGATATATTTACTAGACATTAAAATGGCTGAAACGTCTACCGCACAGGTTAAAAAAACCAAAGTTAGATTACATAAGATTGAAGAAAGAACTCGTTAGTGTACACATGAAGAATCAAAATACCAGTGTTGGGCAAAATCAATTGAAATCAATTGCAATTGATCAATCAATTGAAAGTAATTGCTCTGAAAATTAATTGCAATTGATTTCAATTTGTAATTGACAATTAATTTCAATTGCAATTGAATTCAATCATAAAATTTGCAATTAAATTTTCGCCAATTGTTAATTGTTAATTGGTCACCAGGCAATTGAAATTTTTAATTGTTAATTGTCAATCGCAAAGGGTGCAATTGAAAAATTTAATTGTTAATTGCAATTGACAATTGAAACTTTTAATTGTTAATTGCAATTGAAATCAGCAATTAAAAATGAAGACAAGAAGATGTGAGAATATTGTGTTGTCCACTTGTTACTGTTTTACATATTTCAAATAAGGTACTTATAAGAAATGCTGGATAACTACCATCCCTTCGTCAACCTGGGAAGAAAGCCGTGAAACTAAGTATTTTTTTTAAATATATTATGTTTATTTTCTATCTCCCTCGAAAGAATTCTATATACCCGTCATGCATACAATAGGAATGGGCACGAGCGAGTTCGAGCGAGTTTTCTTTAAAACTCGACTCGACTCGAAGTAGACATCTTTGAGCTCGACTCGAGAATTCGGTTCGAAAAATTTCCCCCAACTCGACTCGAATTCGGATCGAGTTTCCATCGAGTCGAGGCAAAACGAACCAATTTGCGCTAAATCCTTTGTGTAGTTCCAAGTACTACTCTCTTCAAGTATCCTATATAGACAATATAATTATCAATGATACTACTACTATTACTATAACTAATTATTATTATACCACCGTGTGTCTATATAAACATGGAATATAGGCGGTTTGTATTTGAATACTAAAAATTAGTTGACTTTCGATCTCGGTCAAGAAATCTTCAGGAGGCAAGGACATCGGTCACGAGGTTCTAGGTTTGAGTTCAGGAGGAGCAAGTATTCGGGCTCGAGCCAAAAATTGTTAAAAGTTATAGGACTCCAGCCAAACATGTTCAAAACTGCTCGACCGGGGTTTAGGGTTGTCAACGACTCAAGCGGCTCACTCACACCTCATTCACTTATCGAGCTGAATCGAGAAGTGAGCCGAGCCAACAGCTCATCCAACCGAACCAGCTCGAGCCGATGGCTCACACGAGCCGAACCGAACCGAGCTGATTGCTTACCCCAACTGAGCCGGTTCGAGCTATCGGCTCAGTTAAGCTGACTCGAACCCAGCCTATGGACTCGTTTCAACGGAACTGGTTCGAGCCATTGGCTCCAATCGAGCCGAGTCGATGACTCGCCTCTACCGAGCCGGCTCAAGCCATCGGTTCGACTGGGCTCAATTGAGCCCAGTCGATGTGTCATCCCAACTAAGCCAGCTCAAGCTGTACGCTCAGTTGAACCGAGCCGAGCCGGTTGAGCTTCTACTTTGGCTAAAAAATTGGACTGTACAGTTCTCAGCCTTGATGGTAAGAACTACAGTATATACTTATATTGGTGCTCACGGCGTCATTAACTTGTTCCCCGTCCAACGAATTTCAAGGTACAAGATGGGACGAAAATGACCAAGAGTTTCGCCACTAACGAATTTCGAGGTCGTTAATTTCACATCACGTATCCTTTTGTGCATCTATTTCAACGTTTTGTGGGTCACTGGAAGACGGTCAAAATGGGCCTCAAAGGTGGGACGAAAATGACCCATTGCTCCGCCACTATCGAATTTCGAGGTCCTTCCTTTCGCATCGACTAGTGATTTTGCGTGTCGTTTCGTTCCCCTATTTCCACGTTTTGTGCGTCACCGGAAGTGTGTCAAAATGATCAGATAAAATATCAATGTAAACAAACTGAACAGCGGGAGAACAATTAAGAAACATTTCTAAAATTGGATACAGTATATTTTCTGTGAATATATATCCAACAACGTACATGTGTTTTCTTTGGGAAGGCCGATGGGGGCTGAATTTGAACGTAAACACTATCTGGAGTGTCACTATACATCTGAACAACCCAGATAAATATGGATTCGACACAAATATTGGTCATTTTCTACTACTTTTACATATCCCGGTGAACGCCCCCTCAGACCCCCTTGGTTCGAATTGTGAAAAAAATCTCTAAGTCCCAGCCGATACCGCGAAAACTATGCATGTGACACTAACATATGCCATTTTCTACTATCTTTTACATATCCCGGTAAAAGCCCCTATGATCCTCTGGTTCCAATTTTGAAAAAACGCCTCTGGGCCGCAGCCGATGGGGGCTGTATTTGGAAGTCAACGCCTGTGGAAGTATCACCATTCATCTCAGCGATAGCGAAAACTATGAATTTGACACTAATATCGGTCATTTTCCATTATTTTTACATGTCTCGCAATTCCCCACTCCCTGTGACTCCCGGCCCGCAAACAATGGTGGCTAAATTTGACAATCATCGCTAATGAAAGTAACACCATTGATCTCAGCGATAGCGAAAACTATGGATTTGACACTAATATCGGTCATTTTCCATTATTTTTACATGTCTCGCAATTCCCCACTCCCGGTCCGCAAACAATGATGGCTAAATTTGACAATCATCGCTAATGAAAGTATCACCATTGATCTCAGCGACCGCGAAAACTACGGATTTGACACTAATATCGGTCATTGTGGATTATTTTTACATGTCTCGTGATCCCCTTTATAATGCCCCAATTCCTTAGCTAATGGGGGCTAAATGTAAAGTAAACGCTGTCTTATGAGATTCACCATTGAGCTCAGCGACCCCGAAAACTATGAATTTGACATTAATATCGGTCGTTTTTGATTATTTTTACATGTCTCGGAAATCCCCCCCTCTGGTGACCCAAGGCCCGCATACAACGGTGGATGAATTTAAAAGTCATCGCTAATGGTAGTGTCACCATTGATCTCAGCAAACCGCGAAAATTATGGATTTGACACTAATATCAGTCATTTTGGATTACTTTTACGTTTCGGTCCCCCCCCCCCCCGTTAACTCACGGCCCGCAGCCAAATAGGGTGAATTTGGAAGTTAATGCGATCAGAGTTTTACCATTGATCTCAGCGACCGCGAAAACTATGAAATCGAAACTGATATCGGTCATTTTTACTACTTTTACATGTCCCTGTAAACGCCCCCCTATTTTGTCAAAAACGCTTCGCCTTGGTGTGGGACCTGGACCAAGGTATCTTTGACCACAATTTGGTAGCTCTCGGTCAACTTGTCTGGTCTCCAGGCCGGTCTCGGTGAACGTCCCCCTGAGACCTCCCTAGTTCGAAATTTGAAAAAAAACTCTTCGTCTTGATCTGGGGCCTAGACCAAGCTACCCATGACCAAATTTTGAAAAGTTTTGGTCCACTCGTCTGGTTCACAGGCCGCACAAAGATAGACAGACACGAACAAACTCTTTATTTTATTTATATTAGAAAGGTCAGATCCGCCCTTATTGTAATAGAGTGATGCTTGAGCGATTGATCGTAGAAATTCAAACTCCGATGAGTGATAATTTCATAGGCTTGTTTTATTACAAGTTTAAACTCTTTAGTCAGTAGAGAAGAGGGCTTGAATCATGGGTCAGAGTTGATGACAATGGGTTTTGGTAGGTCTGTGGGTCACAGTGGGTGAAAGTGGTTCGTAGTGGGTGGTGGGTCAGAGTGGGTCACGGTGGGTTGTGGGTCACGATGGGTCATGAGTCAATTGGTCGTGGCTAAAGTTTTCATTGCCCCACGCCCCCTCTGAACTACAGTGTTGAAAATTAATCAGTGAAAATCAATTGCAATTGATCAATCAATTGAAAGTAATTGCTGTGGAAATCAATTGCAATTGAATTAATTGCCAATTAATTTCAATTGCGATTACTTTCCACTGCAATTACTTTCAATCAATTGATTAATTGCAATTGATTCTCCATTATTAATGGCCAACTGCAATTAACAATTAACCATTACTTACTTCAATTGTTAATTGCAATTAACAATTAAATTTACAAATTAATTGTTAATTCAATTGAAATTTGCCCAACACTGCAAAATACAAGATATTCGACCAATTGTTCTGGACAAAAAATACAAATGTGACCACAGTCGAGCCTCTCAGTTTTCTAAGTAACAGCCAAATAGTTAATGAATTATCGGGTATGAAAATGGAGAACGTACGATGGTAAATATTTTATTTTACTTTATTATATATTAATATGTGGTCTTGTTTTAGCCAGGTGCACCACTCTTTAGGAAGTTTTATAGTCTGTACTCAAATAAGATAATTATAGTTTTGATTAACTTTTTTTTTTTTTTTTGTTTCTATCTTTCTCTTGTAAATTTCTGTTAAATCGTTTGCCTTTCCAAGACAGCCTATCATACTTCACAAATTTGGTAATACGATATTTTTTAAATGTAATTTACTTTATCTTTGCTTTTATATTTTCACATGAGAGAGAGAATAGCAGTTTTCCTTCTTTCACTAAAATAATCAGATAAAAAACTTTGTGTTGTGTTGTTCCTGCAGGTCTTAAGGGAATAGCTACATTAGTAGAGCTCATCCATGGTGTAAGAAATCCTGGTTCAATCCCACGACCTGTGAGCTTGTGCTGGACAACATTGTCCCTACGTTTCCAATTTACTCTCACATTCCGTAATTCTATACTCATTCAATCGTTTATTATTTATCTACATAGCACAAAGGGTATGGTTTAGAACGTTAAAATATTAAAGATTTCATTTAATTCATTCCCACAAGCCCTTAAAAACTCATGCAACAGTTTTATGAGTCTCATCACAAACCGTTAAACTGATAAAACTTTCACCTAGAAGCAAAGTAGCAGGATTCTTTTACAGAGTGAAGAATGCAATGTTCTATATTCTGCATCTGGTTATGTTATTATAAACCCAACATTGGTGTTCTTAATTTCTCTTGTTAAACACCATATTTATACTTACGGCTATTTCTTATCGTTTTGGCTATTTGGGCAAAAAGTACATTTTGATGTAACTGTACCACTAATCGTACTTAGCTTGTTATGTCTGTTGCATGTGTATTTACCCATTGATAAAAGATAATATGAACTTTATTCATTTAGACACTATACTAACACGCTCATTAACTTCAACAATATCTGATTTACTTTCTTTAAGTTCTGATAACTTAAAAAAACACTCTTATATATTATGTTTCGGATGTTTTAAAAGAATAACTAAGTAAACACGATAGCACACCAAATACGCCACGGCCTGAGCAAACTATCTTTGCACATGCTGCAATATTTTTCCCCGCGGACTTATGGGACAGGTTATCACTACACAGGCAAGCTTCTGCTGCACAGAGTTGAGACAAATGTTAAGGTAAATGCAGCATATTATCACCAAAATGTTCTTGTACAACTGTTTCCAAGAGAGATTCTTTCTTTGTACAGGAAGTATCAAAAGTGTATCTTCTCCAAGACAAATTGTATCTTTCCCCAGCTCAAACTGTTGGATGCATGACCCGATTGGGATGTGAAACCTATATTCGGGCTATACCACATGTAAAACCTTAGGATGCTACAGCGATTAATTTTTGAGTCATTTAGTATTGAAAAAAAGGAATTGCGAAACATCCAAACATGATGTCTGATCTGTGCACCAGGAGTAGAAGATCAGACTACTCATAAGAAAAGCCTTTCCCAGTGAAAACTTCGGTGTTGGGGTATTGTCTAGTCAAAGCCGTTATATAAAACAAATTTATGCCCTACCCAAAGACCTAGATTTCGTTTCCATAAATGTGATAGATATTCTTGTATCTACTACCAATACTAATTTACAGAAAATCCTAGTTAGAGTGATGAATCTCCATGAAGAATGATAGCACGATTTAATAGCTTCGGAAACGGGTTCCCGTGTACTATCCGCTTTCGCAAAAAAATTGCTGTAACGACAGTCGCGTCTTACTTAATCAAACCGGAGTGGAAGAGATGTACTCTTAAGCGTTTAGCACGCCCATCATCAATGATGTCAGAAGCACTATGCTTGTCTAAACGGAGAAAATCTGTTTTATCCTACATAAAATGAATGTTTTCTTACACGAGCAGCCAACGAATCAAGAGTTTGTTCAAGTTTTATATCGAAAAGTACTTCCTTGCTGAAGTTTTGCAAACATATAAGCTAGAATGCACTGGCAGTACTGTAAAAATTCAGCTTATGTTCCCCGAACTGGTTTTCTCTTCTCCCAGAAAACATCTGGCTGTAAATCATATAACAATTGATTGGCTGTACTTGTTTCGCAAAGACAATTTGAGCCACATCAGCACTTAGTAATCCTGGATCCATTGATTCTAGTAGATCTGATTTCTCACATAGAACTACACGATCTCGCAACAACTTTCCTGCAACATCAAATAAATATGGAATCATTGGTGTTATGTTTCAAAGTCTGTAGTTAAAAAAGGTCTTTTCAATACTTACCATTCTGCAGAATGCCGGTTTGTAATTTATATAGGAAACATTTGTTATCTTCGTAGGGATTTCTATGGTCTCGTTTTTTGGAGCTTTACCTGCTGTAGAATTATTATTGTTTTCCTGAATCTCTCTGGCCATACTCAATTTTCCTACTACTTAGGTATTCCAGAAACCAGTTGCATCTTAAGTTGAAATGTTTCATATGAATATTACCAAGAGTAGGTACTCTGATCTACTCTACGTACGATAGAATAAAAATCTTTCAAACATAGTGATTGCAGTTTTTTTCTATTTGGCCAAATTTTATTTAAATTAAACTCTTACCTTGTGCCACAAACTCCGTTACTGTTTAAGATTCAGTTTTCGTAATATTTTGAAACATCTTGCAAAGTGATACTGAAATATATTACGATAACATCTCATGGATAGGAGTTTAGTTCAAGGAAGATTAGATTCAAATTTGCAGTGTTGGATTTAATGAGAGTAGTTTCTGTTATATTCGGGGGCTCTTTTCTATTTACAGGACAAGGAACATTATTTTGAATGATATTGTAGTCTTAGCTTACATCACACATAGGATCATGGTCGCAGAGATGACCGACATATTATGAAAACAGAATATTAAACAGGAACGCTGTTCGTGGTGCAAGATGAGAGTAATTTTAGAAAAGTATAGAACTTCAGAACATATTTCAATAATATACACATTTTACTTGTTTGAATGTTTTGACATAACCAAGATATTGTTTCTAGGTTACAATTCTGAAATTCTTACCCGTCCTTCTCTCGCTACTTGCTGCCGGAATACATAAATCTCTCTTCACATTGTCTGTTAGAAGCTCTTCTTCAAAGCTATTAAAAAAAAAATCAAATGAAATAAAATAATTAAACTTAAAAAAAGTAATTACTCGTTTCATATAACTAAACTACCAAACTTAATATTACACAAATACAGTCGCAAGCTTTACCTAAAATCATTCAACATCTTCATCTACGCAATAAATTAATTGTTACTTACACGGGGTGTTAGTTAAGCGCACGATTCAGTAAACAAGTCATAAATATATATGAGCACATGCAATAGTTCATAAATATGCCAACTTATGGTCAAGCTCCCAGACGGATAATAATGGACTTTGCAATAAGCGCAATCAAGTATTTTTGTAGATTAACCTACTACAAATATCAGCTATAGTTTCGTAAAGTGGCTACCTAGGAAGCTAACTCAGAACTAAATGCACGATGAAGCTACGTTAGTACTTTAAATACTGTGGAAGTAAAGAAAGGGGGGGGACTGTTATTGAGGGAGGGAAGCATCACGGTTGATACTTAGCTGAATGAGTTACGTGAAAAAAATTTAGAAACAGCAGCCTGCCTCTGCATTTGTGTTCCGGATATTGTAGTATGAGTTCTTCGAATCGTAGCACATAATATTAAAACATATGCATTTACCTCTTATAGCAGATGCTGACAGCGACCACCACCACCTTAATGGCACTATTGCGTATTCGCAAAAAGATGTTTACATTACAATAATCTGACTGCGAATCTTCTGCACTATACTCCCGTGGATAATTTCTTGCAATACTTACATCGTCTACCCTTTTCAATTTGATCTACAGATTATTTTTAAAAAAATAGCAAATGGATAGATCTGGTGTCCAAGATGATCAGTCTCTTTCAGATTAACCTTTTACCTGATTGGTTGACTGGGAGTTTAACAACGAGGCTATATGAGAAAACTATTACCTGGAAAAGCTGCAGTGATGCTATCTATATTTTGGTGAAATGTATGGAATCTGTCCCACTTTGATGGAAGTTAAGAATAGTCGTTTTCTACCCTGTATTAACTAGCCCTAAATTTTTTCTGACATCTCAAGCCACACAATGCTGTTTCATGGCCTCGTGAAAGAACATGAACAGAACGTCATACGTCTACTTTAGCGGGTAAAGTAGTTCTTCTTGGTATTTTGGAGATTTACTTGTAACTGTGCGCTGACATGTCTAGAAAATAAAACCACGCTTTAAGATTCTAAAAGCGCATAGTGAGATCTAGAAGTCTGTTAACGTCTACTGGAGCTACGTATTGTACTTGATTTATTTTAATTCATAAGATCACTTCAGTTCATGCAGATCAGTCGTATGATACGACCTGAAATGCAGGATGTGTAGCATGTACAGCATGTTCAGTTGAATACTCCAACTTGAGTAAAAAGTTGCGAAGATTCCCACAGGTTTCTATCCATCATGTTCTATTTCTAGCAAGTAACACAGGCATCCCCACTGATCGATTTCAATTCTCTTATATATTAACCATAAGTGATATAGTCTGCTACTTCTTATATACAAAGGGTGTTCAAAAGTTGCAGGAGGAGAATTTTTTTTTTTTTTTTTTTTTTTTTTTGTGAACATACTTGGAACATTTAGCTATAAGTTGGTATATAAAAGTATTTTCTTTTATTTACAGGTGAGCCATAATAGACCGTGAAGTAGATGTCAGGTTGCGACAACGGTCAGTGATGGAGTTCCTCTTCAAGACCGGCGATGACTGTCACATCGATTCACAGGAAGTTGCTCCCTGTTTATGGGGAGGACACATTGGATCGCAGCAGTATCCAACGGTGGTTGCAGAGGTTTAAAGAAGGTGATTTCTCTCTACTAGACAATCCACGATGCGGTAGACCATCGACGGTCGTGAGTGATGTGAATAAGGAGACCATTAATCAAATCATCCAAAATGACAGATGTGTGACGACACGACAACTTGTTGAAATGACTGGTTTGTCATTGGGTAGTGTGGTATCAGTGGTACAGTCATTAGGGTATAGAAAAATCTGTGCACGTTGGGTGCCTAGATTATTGACAAGAGAAATGAAAAAGATGAGGAAGGATGTGTGCGAGTGTCTCATGACGATTTTATAACGAGATACTTTGTATCGGTCCATAATTACATATATCTCGGGCAGAAAGTGCTTTTACACAAGCACTATACCTGTTATAATGTTAATTAAAAATAATAAAAGAAGAATGTTTTAATATATAAGAAATATACATTATTGTCTAGTTGGTTGCTATGTCGTTGTTTATAGAGACTCAGTTAACATGTTTGATTGCAAGTCGGCTTGTGTGAATATACATTAAAAGGGAATCAAAGAATAAATTATTTAATATTCATCATGGACTTGCAATTTCAGTAGAAAAGGTGAGCATACTAGTGAATATAACTTCAGAAGATATTTTAAGGTGAAAACGATTATTGCCACTAAAGATATAACTGAACCAGGGTTAACGACTACCTTTGGTGAGTCGTAAAATTTTTGGTTTACCTCACCCGGGATTCTTGTAAATTCATATCCCGAAGTCTAAAGTAAGGGTGAATTTACCTTAGTAAGAAGGTTCATGAATACGAACTCAATCGTTCTTAGAAGTGGCAGAGTAATCACAAGAAAAATCATGATTGGTGAGACAGTAGAGAATGAAACTGTTGACAGTGCTAACAACGAGCAGAATATAGCTCCTATTGCACCCGGAATGTTGACCCTAGAGGATAGAATTTTAATAGCATTGCAGCGACAGGAACAACGACAGGAACAAAGCCGAAAGGATGATTTAGAAATTATGAAACAAAATTTAGCCCAGATGTCCGAAGAAGTAAAACAAACAGTACAGCAAAAATCTGAAGAATTGAGTAGACGGTATGAAGAAGTGAATGGACGATTAGAAAGACAGTATGAAGAATTGAATGGACGATTAGAGAGACAGCATGAAGAATTGGGTAGGCAGTTAGAACAAATAGATCAAAAGTCCGAAGAAGCGAAACAATCTGTAATACAAGCTGTGACAGACATCACGTTACAATTCGACGAGAAGTTAAAAAGATTATCTGAAGATTGCAAGGATAATTACAATCATGTAATCCAAGAAGTTAATATTGTAAAAAAAGATTTTGAAGTAATCGAATCTTCTGTTCGTCAGCAAAAGATTCAGGTGACAGATAATTCTAACCAAATACGTGCAAATACACAATTGATATCTACCTTACAGGAGGAAATTAGGACGTTACAGATTAAAGACAACGCATACAACAACAACATGGTTAATGATCGTTTGGAGTTCCCTCATTCACAAGAGATGACCTCGCATTCACCCGAAGCAGATCGACAAGGACCTTGCGTTATCTCTTCTTCAAGTAACTCATCCGATGAGGATATTATTTTGGAAAGAATTCAACCAAGGAATACAGATGGGCGGAAAAGAGATGGTGGAACCACACATAACGCAGTAGGTAGAAATTTTCACTCAACACGAACACGAAATGGTGAAAGAAATGTAAAGTTAAGTGTAAAAATGAGCGAAATACGTGCTATGAGTAAGTTTAGTGGTAGATGTAATGAAAATGCTACTTCTTTCCTAGAAAAATTTAAGGACGAATGCAGTATAATGTGTATAGATAAATCTCAATATATGAAACTAATCCCTCATTTATTACTTCCACCGTGTTCTTTATGGTTTAAAGCGGTACGGGAACACGTCAACACATATGAGGAATTCAAGGCAGCGCTGATTGCAAATTATGAGAATGACTTTCTACTTGCAAACAGAGACGCTACGATTAGAAATCAACCTTTTAATCCTCGCTTGCACAAATCTGTTGTTGATTTTGTTGTGAATACGTATAATGAATTAAAAATCGTAAATCCACTACAATCTGAATCTAGAGTGATTGCATCTATTCGAAATCTACTACCGTTTAAATTACAACAAATCCTGTTTTCTACGCAATGCATGAGTTTTAATCATCTATTGATGCTTGTTCAATGTTATGAAACTCAATACCAGGCACAGAATCATCAAGCGGGAATAGGCAAAATTAAAAACAATTCAGATAACTTTAGATCAGTACCAGTCCGGAATCTAAATATCCGTAATGTAGACGATACGGAACATAACCTAAATCGAGTAAATTTAAACAAACAGAACAATCAGAATAGGCAAAGATATGATGGGAACACACCTAACCTAACTAATCGTGACAATAATTATGTCAGACCATTTAACCAAAGTAGATTCAAAAACAGACGAAATACATGGCGAAATTCTAGAAATACTGTAAACTACATTGATAGACGTAACCGTAGTTCAAGAGATGGCACTTCGTATCAAAATCAAAATAATGACACAATTCCTGTACAGAATAATAATGCGGGACATAATCATGATTGTGCGGTACAATGTACTTTATTGGAATCATATACAAGTACGAATCTAAACTGATTGCAGTTGATGTGGTAGGGGTTAAACCCATATCAGCTATTGATTCTTATGAATATTTATGTGTGAAAATAAATTTAATTTCTTCTTTTCGCTCACTCGAGCATAGATTATTATATCTACCTTTGGCGAATCGTTGTGTTGTTATTGATTAAAAACAAAGGTTATTTATATTATATTGATTTATGTTGAAACTTTATTGTCAAAGATTATATTCAGTAGAAGGTTCATTCTATTAAGCTAATTATCCGACGACTGTACTCATGTGTCACCTTATATGATATTTGGATAAGATTCTTTTGTATCATGACGCCTTGTTGATATGATGTATCCTTTAAAATACCATCTTACGTAATTGTTATATAATGCGCCCTGGAAAGAGCAAACATTTTTTTTTTACATGACCGTTTTTAATGATGAATGAAATCGTTGATCATTGTAATTTGTGTTTTAAAATGTAATTATCTCTTATGCTTTTGATTTCGCATCCTTCGTTGATTGTATTAGTAAGCGACGACATTTTTTAATGATAAAAGATAAATAATAATGGAATAAAAGTTTTATTATAAATGTATTTATATGAAGGAAACTTAATGAATTTATATATGAAGGGCGATCAAAATGTAGAGAACACAATTATTATCATGTCATTATTATAAACGGACCAGTGGTTCTTAAATATAAAAGTCAAGCTCCCTTGTAACTTTTATATTTAGTCCCTTTATCGGGCGACATTTTATATAACGAGATACTTTGTATCGGTCCATAATTACATATATCTCGGGCAGAAAGTGCTTTTACACAAGCACTATACCTGTTATAATGTTAATTAAAAATAATAAAAGAAGAATGTTTTAATATATAAGAAATATACATTATTGTCTAGTTGGTTGCTATGTCGTTGTTTATAGACTCAGTTAACATGTTTGATTGCAAGTCGGCTTGTGTGAATATACATTAAAAGGGAATCAAAGAATAAATTATTTAATATTCATCATGGACTTGTAATTTCAGTAGAAAAGGTGAGCATACTAGTGAATATAACTTCAGAAGATATTTTAAGGTGAAAACGATTATTGCCACTAAAGATATAACTGAACCAGGGTTAACGACTACCTTTGGTGAGTCGTTGTAATTTTTACTGAAGAGTGGAAACAGTGTTTTGACGGCGTCATTACCCAAAATGAAACATGGTTGTTTTTGTCCGAACCTAAAAGCAAAACACGTCTGAAAGCCCACCTGCGCGGTAAAACATTTGATAGTGAGAAAGACCTTATTTCCTGTGTCAAGCGATGGTGTAAAAGTCAATCCCCAGAATTTTAACAAAGTGCATTTACATCATGGAAAGAGCGTTGGACCAGATGTGTCACAGATGGGGGCTACATTGAGTAGGCTCAGTGTATAGCTAAATGTTCCAAGTATGTTCACAAAAAATTTCATTCTCCTCCTGCAACAAATAAATAAATAAATAAATAAAAATAGAAACCACTGTGCAAAAATTTTTGAACACCTTTGTAATACCAGAATGGAAGATTTCGCTGGCACATTACGGTTAAGAAACTTTATATCGTGTATTCTTGTAAAAGTCTATTAGCACTCATAGTGAGATTTTTCAACTTGAAGAATGCAATTTCCCCCGAGGGGGGCGGTACTGTGGTAAGCACTTCATTGCTTCGACCGTTTCTGTTGAATGTTCTATTAACCATAAGTAAAAATAAACCGTAATATAATGCGACGGGGCGCAAACACTATCTATTTTACAAGTAACCCTTCCCGTCTTCCTGGTCCATCTAGTGCGACTAGCAGCTTTACTTGAACTATTTGGTCTAGGAATTAATTCGTGCGGGTGGACAAGAGATGGCGCAACGAACGGAGCGTCCCACAGTTCCGTGTATCCACACATGTGTTGCAAACCCCTGTCATCGCGCATCGTTCGTAGTATAGGGCAGTGGATTAAAGCGTCAACAATACCAGTTTGTAGTTAAGTGAACATGGCGCAATTTGTGCCTGATAAAGTGTTTTTGCGGGGTGTCCTGCTGCATTACTTTAACATGCAGAAAAGTGCGACTGAAAGTCATCGTATTTTGGTGGAAGTGTATGGTGACCATGCTCTAGCTGAGCGAACGTGTCAGAAGTGGTTTGCACGGTTTAGAAGTGGTGATTTCGGCTTGGCAGACCAAGAGCGAGCTGGACAGCCAAAAAAATTTCAAGACGAAGAATTGACAGCATTGCTCGAGCAGGATTCGTGTCAAACGCAGGAACAACTTGCAGCAGCATTAGGCGTTGATCAAACAACAGTCTCCAAACGCTTGAAAACCATGGGAATGATTCAAAAGATGTCACATTGGGTTCCACATGAATTGAAAGACAGAGACGTTGAAAGACGAAAAACCATTTGCGAATTGCTGCTTCAACGACAGAGCAGAAAGGGGTTTCTGCATCGAATTATTACGGGTGATGAGAAGTGGATCCATTACGAGAACCCTAAACGAAAAAAGGCCTGGGTGAAACCAGGTGAACCAGGTCCATCACAACCAAAACGAGATATTCACTGTGCAAAGGTTATGCTGTGCATATGGTGGGATATGAAAGGTGTGGTGTACTATGAGCTGCTGCAACCGGGTGAAACTATGAATGGAGAACGTTATCGACGACAATTAATGCGTTTGAAGCAAGCTCTGGCCAGAACACGACCAGAATGGGAGAACAGACATGATAAACTTATTGCTCAACATGATAACGCTCGCCCACATGTCGCAAAACCGGTCAAAACCTATTTAGAAAATGTCGGATGGGAAGTTTTACCCCACCCGCCGTATTCACCAGACGTTGCTCCTTCGGACTACTACTTGTTCGATTGCATGAACAACGATTTGATTGGACAGCGGTTTACTTCTTCAGAAGATATCGAAACATCGGTCTCTGACTGGATCGCTTCCAAGGATGAGGACTTGTTTCGCCACGGAATCCGTACATTGCCTGACAGATGGGCGAAAGTGGTGGCTAGCGATGGACAATATTTTTCTTAAGGTATTTATGTATTTTGTGTTTGTACTACAGCTTCAATGTGTGCGTACCAACCGCACGAATTAATTCCTAGACCAAATAGTATACTGTAAATTTGAAGCATACTGTAAGCTCCGAACAAAAAAGCATTGTTATGCTACAGAACACGGAATACAAACGCATGGCGAGCCTGATTTTTCCTGCACCTCCCTGTATCTTACTATTTTTATAAACAGTGATTGTTACAACGTCCGGTGAGGTTTTATCTTGGTTTCGACAGTTGAAGCTTAATGAAGCAGGAAGGAAAAAATATTGAAAGAGAGAGAGACGGAAATAGTATGAAATGTCCAAGGTTTGTGCCAAATTGGACTGCAGATTTAAGTTATAATGTTTTAGTTGAAAGTTCTATAGGATTCAAAGTAACTCTAGGATTAGTGACTGAGACTACAGGAGGACATAGGAAATGAAATCTTTGATGCCCCATGATTATGCATTGCAGACTGAAGGTGGTGATTGATAAACGTAACTGAATGACTGTGGAAGAGTTAGTGGGATGAAAATATAGGGAGAAAACAGGAGAATTAAGACAAAATCTACGGACACTATGTTGTCCTCCACAACTTTACGTGGTCTGTGATTCAATCAGGTACTCCTTACAGTAGAGGTAAGCGCTTTACCACTAAGCAACCGTACAATCAAGATGAGAGAGAAAATATATTAATAAAGAAATATATGTACTATAAACCCAACTACTAAGGAGAAAGAATTTAACACAAATGAATAAAAAAAATATATGTGCAACGTATCAATTTATGTATAATTTTACTCTACTCGAAACACTGCGTAAATGAACATAACTTAACTGACGCAAAGAACATTTTCAATTTCTTGAAGTTTTCATTTATTTTCTTACCTCTACTATTTGTTTCAATTCGCCGATAGCGTTCAACACCCGCAAGTACTTTCTTCAGTTGGTTGTGAAAATAACGGAGAATATTATATATTACTGGAAGTTGGGAAAGCTAATAAAATCTATACAATGAAACCTCTGAAAAACGAATACCGATAGGACATCATTAACTAACTAACTAATCTATGGCTTATGGAACCCGGAGGTTTAATGCCGCGTTCACAAAAGCTCTCCTCTGGCTTCTATCCTTAGCCAACTGAATCCAGTTTCTACTTTGTATTCCTATCTCTGCGAGATCCATCTTACGTAGACATTATACGAACTTAGTTACAGCTCATGCAATACATAAATAAATTAGTAATAAATGTAAATAAAGGGTTTCAAAACAAGGGGTTAGAAATACTTCCTTTTGGCGTTATGACCAGTTGAAAAAAAAAAAATGCGACAAACACTCATAACTCGAGAATAAAATGTTGGACTGAAGTTGAGTAAAAGAGCGTGTTCATTATTTTTAGTTATAGATTCCATTAGTGTACAATTTGATGTGGCGCTAGGGCAGCACGAGTGACCCGAAAGAAATTGCAGAATTAACAGGGTATTTTGTGAAAAGTTTTAAGAGGAAAATAATCAACAAAGTATGATATTTCACCGAATGAAAATGACAGTACATCTTTTTCAAGTTAAAAGAACACTGCTAGAATTCAAAATAAGAAGAGATATATGTTTGATATAGTTAGCCTCCGTATAGAATACACTCTCGGAGGAAAAACTGAAATGAGGCGAAATCTCTAATATCTTACGGTTATGCTTTTTAGGCTAATGAAGACGGATGATAAACGAAAGCACCGAAACGACCTGAACTGGTCAACAGAAAGGGTGTCGTATACTGTGACTACAACGTCAGACTGCATACATCTGTAACGACCCGTCAGAAGCTGCAAAAACTTAGCTGGAAGGTCATAATGCACGTACCGTATAAACTTTACTTGACATCGTCTTTTTTTTTCTTTCTTTCTTTTCTTCAGTCTCTGCGGAATGCTGTGAATGGTGTTAAGTTAGTTTGAAACGAAAACAGTATAAACCACAGGTCACAATTTTTAACCAAACAAGAGAATTGCTATAATGACGAGATTATGGTATTGCAGAAAGAAGGGAAAAAATAATCGAATAAAACAGTACATAATGTTATTTTAAAATGACAATAAATCTCTTCTCAATTTTGACCTAACTCTCAATACTTTTTAGAAACCTGATATTACCAAATCCTATCTTACGCATACATGATATTACTCTTATTTATCTACGACGCACTGTCGACGTACTGTGCCATATTTGTTACTATGTTGATTAATTGACTAGCTAGTATTTAATGTCCATTTCCAGGACTGTTTTTATATAAGAGGGGGACTTTACAAAAGAGTACTCGAGTTTACATTCGAGTTAATCACTTTCCTCCAGCGGAAATCGGTATTAGAAATTAAAATAAGAACAAGACGAGATGAACTCAGAAGCTCCATGTGTGCAAAGATGAGGAACACAGTCCCTGTTCGAGGCGAGCCTACCCCTGACCGCTAAATATAGTGATCTTTAGTTCCTAGGGAATGGGACGACTTCATCGAATTTGGTTCAGATTCGGCCAGTAGTTACAGAGAGATAAAATACCACATACACATACACAAATACATCTGGATTGAGCTTCCATATACTTACGCCAGGAGCTAACAACGTAAATATTTCTTCATTCATTCTACAAGTTACGATTTTGCCACCTTAAAATATGTAACAAAAAATAAATTATTTGTTTTCTTTAAAAAAAAAAATGCGGAATGATTTTATATTACGATTTAGATGATAAGAGTTGGTTAATAAGAATTTAGCGTCTCCTTCAGCAGCAGACCTATTTGAGACAAACCTACAACTCAACGTGAAATCCGAATTACATGAGCTTCCACCCAGCAGTTAACTTTGGTGCCTCGCGCTCGAAAGGATAATAATGAAATAGTGAAGATACTTAATACGCTGTTTTCACCTATTACATCATTATTTACATTCATATAAATTGTTCTCTTATCTATTTGAAAAGAAAAGAATTGTTAAACGATTATACAAAGAAATGTTTTCATGTCCGAGTACGCTAAGAGAAAATATGACATGCCAGGATTTGAACACACGAACATATAATTAACAAGCTATATACCTATCGCTCGACTACTTCCTATGCTACTTCAAATATTTCGTATAAAATGGTTTTCTGTTCCATATTAGTTTTGGTTTACAATCAGATACGACTGAGTTTACGGCGAATAGTTAGAAGTTACGTCTCTTGCAATGTACAAAATATTTTTTTCGCATAAGCCAGTCACAATAACTGGTGTAAAACTGGCTAAATCTGTGAAATTATGCAGTTAGAATGGTTGTTAATAACAATAAGGCAATAATAGAATTACAATAACCATTACCTAATTAATAAAAATTGTTGAAGAAAATTAATTACCTCAACTAACGATCATGTTCAAGCTATCTGGACTATGTTTTACATGAAAGGTTTTCATCTAGCTAACGGTTTTGTGCAACATCAAGTAAGTGGTTAGCGCAGGCAAATGGTTACCCCATCGGTTTTCTACCATGGCGGGCCGGGTTCGAATCCGCAGAGGTCCGAAATCTTTAACATGCCTCAATTTTAATTTCTGTATGATATGGATTATTCTCTTCTGCAGAGAAGAACAGAGATATTCGAATGACGGGAAATTGGAATAAATTCATGATAGGAGACAAAAATTACCAAACTTATTTCTTTCAATTGTTCTAGATATGTTGTTTTCAGTTAATTTCAACCATTCGCTAACTCACATATGATCAGTATTTTGTTCTTTCTTCTCACATGCAGCATGTGGTGAAATAATACATTATTCACCCAGCTCATTGATATATATGGCACTCATTAAACAACACGCTCCAAACAATAGATTTATCTCAAAATTGAGAGATTTCGTGCATCAAATCCACCGCAAAAGCCTGTTTCAGTACTCCACAGGCTTACCAATTGCCGTCAGCTGGTTGAAATGTTAGATGTAAATTGAGTTGCATCTTTCCAGGTATTTGTGTTATCAACAAAAGTAATGGACTCGACCTAATGGAGTGACGATAGTCACGGGAGGGGGGGGGGGAAGATACTTTTGCTGCTGACTATCTTTCTCTTCCTTACTTCTCCAAATCTTTCGGACTATAGACGATTCGAGTCGCAGCATTAGAGCTTGGTCGACTATAACATTGAGATTGTTGTACTACTAAAAACTGTTCGAAATGTAAAATAGTTAAAATAGTTACACCATGTACTGCAGCAAAAATGGCAAGTACATACGTACATTTGAAATTCATGTTTTAAGTTGCGATGTTTAAACTATTGAATTTTTATAAATTAAGTACTGATAAGACATCGAATATGTTTAAGTTTCACTGTACCGCATACGGATGTTTTGCTTATCTCACAGAATTAATTTACTTTTTTCCTTCTTATTCTTATATCACAAACATTTCAAATATTTTAATGATTGAGGTTTTCATGCTCTTAGGTCAGTAAACAAAGGATCACGTGGGTTTAAATCAGAAAATTCGACAGAAGTTCGCAGTTGCTTAGATACGTTACATATTATATATATACAGATGGTGATCAGAAAAATGGAAACACCTGAACGAAATTGCAACTTACCAGATTAATATGGTGTCGGGCCACTTTTCGCTTTCAGAACAGCCTTGATGCGACGTGGGATGGAGGCATAGAGGTCGTGAATGGTAGCAAGTGGAATTTTACACCATTCCTCGTACAGGGCATCGGCCAGTTCTGTGAGAGAGGATGGAGGTGGAAATCGTCGCCGGAGTCGTGTTTTTAAGACGTACCACAGATGTTCAATTATGTTGAAATCTGGGGATTGGGCGGGCCAGGAGAGGTGTTGAATTTCATCTCGATGTTCCTCAAACCACGCTGCAACAACGCCAGCTGTGTGAATGGGTGCATTATCATCCTGGAAGATGGCGTCATTGTCCGGGAACAACATCCGGACCATAGGATGCAAGTGGTCTCCTAAAATTGCGACATAATCGTTGGCAGTGATTCGTCCGCTAAGTGTGACCACAGAACCCAATGAAAACCATGATATGGCGGCCCACAGCATCGCCGAGCCGCCGCCATGTTTCACAGTTGGGCGGAGACACTGCAGATCATAAGCTTCTTTGGGCGTTCTCCACACATAAACACGGCCCGTGGTTGGGAATAGGATGAAGGATGACTCATCCGACCATATCACACGTTTCCAGTCTGCAACGGTCCAAGTTGCATGGTCGCGGCACCATTTGCGGCGTGCGAAAGCGTTATGGTTGCAAACACCTGTAGTTGGCAACACGTCAGATGTGTGGGTTGGCAGTGGTGTCGTGGCGCCCGCAGCGCCGGACCGCTGGTGGTAGTGTGTTAAGTCGGTCTCCATACTACGTCAGGCGCAGTGGAACAGCAGTGTCCAGTGGCTGCAGCAGACGGAGGTAGTGTAAAATGGGAGACCTCTCAGATTTTCAAAGAAGGCAAATTGTTGATGCGCGGTTATGTGGAGTGAGTGTGACGGCAGTGGCTACTGTGTTAGGTGTCGCGTGGGACAGTGTCGAAGGTGATGACGGCCTACACAACACACGGGAAAACCACATCGGGGAAGCGGAACAGTGGGCGGAAGAAAATCATGAGTGACAGGTCACGACGGGTATTAAAGCGCATTGTCACGCAGAACCGTCGTGCCACTGCGGAGCAAGTGACGGAGGAACTCAATCAGCACCTCCCCCACCCTGTTTCGACAATCACAGTCCACCGCGAATTACATGACATGAACTTACGGGGTCGTGTTGCACGGGCCAAACCGCTCATCAGGGACCATAACGCTTTCGCACGCCGCAAATGGTGCCGCGACCATGCTACTTGGACCGTTGAGGACTGGGAACGTGTGATATGGTTGGATGAGTCATCCTTCACCCTTGTTGGTAAGAAATGTTATGGTAGAATATACATGCTGTGTTACGTAAGGTTAGTTAGTCTGTGGTTGTCTAGTGATATCAGTTGTTGTGAAGATAAACAAGGTGAAACGAAGATACAGTATATGTCGTAAGGACGAAGAATAAAAAGATTATATAAAGATTATATGAATTAGTAAGACTCAAAACAGATTGTTGTCAAAGGATTTAAGAACAAGAATACGATTAATTGGAAGAATAAAGAATTCAGGTTTCTATAAGGGTGAACATATGATTTTGATTTGTGGCGCATTACGATTACGGGTAGTTTAAGATAAATATAATTTCAATCTAACTAACCCACTAAAACCCTTAGAAAGTAGCACCTTACATTTTATAAAGTAACAACCCTATTCCCAACCACGGGCCGTGTTTATGTGTGGAGAACGCCCAAAGAAGCTTATTATCTGTAGTGTCTCCGCCCAACTGTGAAACATGGCGGCGGCTAGGTGATGCTGTGGGCCGTCATATCATGGTTTTCATTGGGTCCTGTGGTCAGACTTAGCGGACGAGTCACTGCCAACGATTATGTCGCAATTTTAGGAGACCACTTGCATCCTATGGTCCGGATGTTGTTCCCGGACAATGACGCCATCTTCCAGGATCATAGTGCACCCATTCACACAGCTGGCGTTGTTGCAGCGTGGTTTGAGGAACATCGGGATGAAGTTCAACACCTCCCCTGGCCCGCCCAATCCCCAGATCTCAACATAATTGAACATCTGTGGTCCGTCTTTAAAACACGACTCCGGCGACGATTTCCACCTCCATCTTCTCTCACAGAACTGACCGATGCCCTGCACGAGGAATGGTGTAAAATTCCACTTGCTACCATTCACGACCTCTATGCCTCCATCCCACGTCGCATCAAGGCTGTTCTGAAGGCGAAAGGTGGCCCGACACCATATTAATCTGGTAAGTTGCAATTTCGTTCAGGAGTTTCCATTTTTCTGATCACCATCTGTATCTAAATAATATGAAAGAAAGATCAGAAACTTTCACAATCATTCAGGATATCAAAATCTGAAAGCATGTCGGAACTCATCTTACCCATGAACACACTGACCACAGTCCGAAGGTTTCTTTGCACACTGGATCTTCCCTTTCTGTCTTCTGTACTGCTCACATACCACACACGGTACACAAATGTTGGAATCATGGTAGCAATAAGTGCCTTGTGAGCACTGACTGTCAACTTCACACTGTGAGAGCATACAAACAATTAATATGATATTTTCATAATTATGAATACATAACTACTAGAATACATTACTAAATTACAATTATGTATATAGTATACTTTAATACTTACCTGCACATACTTACCTTCTAGTATCCAAAATCACATACCCTCTCTTTATGTACACGTTAGAAACTTCGTGACATGAGAGGCCTACCATTTGTTCTCAATAATGGGCTGCAAAGGGGCAAAGGCTGCACGGCTGCTACACTTCACATCAAGGGAAGCGGACATCTGGTGGCTGTAAATACTTACCTGTATGTAATTACTTACCTGTTCCTATTATTACTTACCTGACACCTGAAAGAAACTAGAGGTTGGAATGGGCGAGAGGATAAAATTGAAACTGGGCATCGCGAATACGTATTTATAAATCCCTACGGAGTTCGTACGCATTGTTAAATTAGTGTAACATCGACTATGAATCCTAAATTATCCTATTAACACCTAAACTAACCTGATAATTTCATTGGTCGTTCTAATAGCGATAACACTAGAAACCATACACTATTTCTAAGAAAATAGATAATATTACATTCATATTAACTCGGTAAATTCAACTTTACGTTGAAATTTTATTTTATATAAACTGACTACAAATCGTACAAATACCTGACAAATCTATCCTAAATCTATCGTAGTATGCTCTCTACTCCTCCTAAATAAACGAATAAACCAAAGCTTGCTTCTATTTAGGGTTCCGATGTGTGCAGACCAATTAAAATAAACACTTTTAAATATGATATAGTTTTTTCTTCCAAAATCCCACGTGTACGGCGTTTGTTCGCAACAAATTCCACGTGATACGATCCTGACTCATCTTAGGAACGTAACAGAGGTGAAAGCTCTTAAAAATGAGCCACCGCAGCCTTTGAGATTAATACAAAAGTAACCAATAGGTAGGCCACTATGTAATTATTATTAACACATTAAACAGTCATAGAATAAGAAATGGTTTGTTCATTAAAAATACTTTCTCTGACGTACCCAACGCTTTACACGAAGAGTGGGAAAAATAATTTGTTTAGTTGCCCTTAGCTAATTCAACAACACGAAATTCAAAGCATAATATGAAGTTATACACTTTATACCAAAGGAGATAAATGAAAATGATAATAAAATAATACCCATGAAGAGACAAAATGGAGATGACATACATACAGAATTCTAAAAATATCATAAGCCATAATAATTAAATATTCTGTTCTCTGTAACCATGCATTTTGGGACATAGTTTTTTCATTCACTTCACTGAATTTCCGTACGTGTAATCAATCACACACTCCAGGACATGGCTCTAACAGTAGATGGTTTTGCTTGCAGCAGTGAACAAACGGAAGCCAAAAGAAGTGACAGTGTAGGTTTAAGTGAATGGAAAAGTGTGAAAAATGAGAATAAAACGAAGTGATTTGTTAAGGGAATATTCTTGCACATCTACTTGACACTTAAATTCCATTTGCATTACGCAAAAAAAGTTTTGAACATTATCTAAACGCGATGAAGTATAATAATAATAATAATAATAATAATAATAATAATAATAATAATAATAATAATAATAATAATAATAATAATAATAATAATAATAATAATAATAATGACTGTGTTAATTTTATCACGTAGTAGAAGTAATAACTAATTTAATTAAACAGCAATTTGCTTGAAGACTCTGCATCAAAGCATGAGAAGGACTATGAAAAAAAATTCTTTAGACTTCTTTTAAAAATTATATTCACACTATTTTAAGAAAATTAGCAACACTTAAGGAATTAGTAATTGTAAATTCCCCTTAACACCCCACAATATAAGGCAGTTAAGCTGCTCGAGACTACTATCGTATAATAATTTAATTAATATCAAACAGTAAATATATCTTACTGATTACTCTTCAAGAAAGTAACTATCAACACAGCAAAGGGATTAATAAGAAAAACAGAAATTCTCACAGGTATTGTTTTATTGGTTTATTCCGGATTTATAGTAATTTGCTTCTCTGATTCTCGCCTTTCAGAGGCGTCCTTTATTTTATTATTTCTTTTAAATAACAGGGGAGAGAGCTATTACACTCTAAAGCTTAGCTGTATATATAACGTTAGAATTATATGTATCATTACAACAATAGATGTTCATCACGTTATAATAATTGGCTCTTATAATAACTTGACTAAGTTTTTTAATTGTATTTACATAGTTAAAGGATTTCCCACTCTTCATGTGTTAAAGGTATCAGAGTAACTACTTTAACAGAAAATACGACAGCAAGTCATTGTCACATGTAAAAACTAAAGTAACATAAGAGGGCGTCCAGTAAGTTATCTACCTAGACAGGAAGGAATGCAGATAGGCTCACCTGGGCATCACTGCTTTTCGATGTAGTCCCCATGAAGGTCTATACACCGTCGCCACTTTGTGGGCAGCAAAGGAATCACAGAGAAAAATAATCTTTGTCATAAACTGCAAACCACTGGGAAACAGCCTGTTGGACCTCGTTGTCCGACGAAAAAAGCTGTCCCCGCAGATGTTCCTTCACGACCCGGAAGAGGAAATAGTCACTAGGGGCCATGTCCGGACTGTGGGGAGGATGATTCAACACTTGGAAACCACAGTCAGCAATGGCAGCCTCAACCTTCCGGACCGTGTGCACTGACGCGTTGTCGTGGAGCAAGAGGATCCCGTTGGCCAACTTTCCCGGACGCTGTTCTGCAATAGCATATCTCAAACGATACAAGGAGGCAGCATAGACACTACGTGTGATTGTCACTTGTGAGGCACGTACTCCATCAGCAGAAGTTCCTCAGAACCCCAGAAAGATGATCGCATGATCTTCCCCGCAGAGGGCTGTATGCAGAACTTCTTCGGGGACGGGGAATCGTGATGTTTCCAAAGCATGGACTCCTGCTTGCTCCCAGGATTCCAATAGTGGAGCCAGGTTTCGTCCGTCACCAGATGAGCCAGGAATTTGTCCTGGTCGTCCTCAAAGTCCAACCAGTCTTGGAACAGCTGCATCCGGCACTCCTTCTGTGCAGGCGTGAGCATGGGGACCCAACGACCACAGACGTTTGACATGCCCAAGCGGTCCTGCAGAATCGTCAGGACAGATCCTTTGGATATGCCACATCCTGTTGCTATCTTGGCGACCTTCATACGGCGATCCTGCAGGACCATGCCCTCAACTTTGCGGCACATTTCCGTGGTTATTGCATCTGCGAGTCTCCCGGAGCGGTAGTCATCCTCAATGGACTCCCGTACCCAGCTGAATTGCTTTGACCAGTATTTGACCTGGAATTCTGACGGTGCTGCATGCTGTACACTTTCAGCAGTCGCTCATGGATCTCTTTGGTCCCTTCCCTTCTTTACTGAAACTTGATGGCCGAGTAGTGTAAATCCATTGTTCGCGGCGTCACACAAACATTCATTACGCAGCGTAAAAGAAACACACTGTTCACGGCCACTACGTTGCTCCGACTGACCTCAAATTGTGCAGTGGGGATCCCCACAGTGGCTTTGGCATGTGTGTGTGGCGTCATTATGCTCCGCCCCTCCCTGTCTAGGTAGATAACTTATTGGACGCCCCTCGTACTTAGCAACTGCAAGAAATATTGGTTTAACCAACTTACTTTTCAGATATTTTCCGTAGAACGAACTATTAGATAAAATTTAACTGTCTGAGGTTCGACTGAATCTATGAAACTAGGAACAAAAGTACCGACAATTGTAACGAAGTCTGTAATAGTAACTATATTTATATAATATGAACTACGAGGCACATCACTGTTTTACACAGAAATATCTTATTTAGACTGGCTTTACTAAAGCAAATTACACAATGATATATCTTTCAACAAGAAAAATGTTTTATTCAAATTTTGCCGATACCTACGGCGAACAATATCACTTTCAGGAATGATCATGAAAAAATAAATATCTTTAGCAACGAGAAAAACTACACTGATTAACACGTAATTTAAGCTAGAAATCACTACATATTATTGCAATTCGTAGATTAAACTGGTAGGCTCTCAAACGAGTAAATAAGAGTTTGAATTAAATTAAAATTATTATGATCTTGACATATTGGTAGTGACCACAACGTAGTGTAGATACGTACTCAGTTTTGAACCACAAGAATCGATTCTGTACTTGGATCGGAATCTGTTTTTTTCGTATCTAATACCTACCCACTTCTGCTCCCCGCTCTTATAATTCAAAAATGCATTAGTGACACACAATTTGTATTTATTAACTATTTGGCATTGTAATTTATATATGTTTTGAGTTATATTTGTTAAAACATGAAACAAAGCAGTCTTCTACATCGCCTACCTTTTACTGCACGGTGATGTTTTCAGCATGGAAGAACGAGACTACCTGAACTCTACTAGACAAACACGTGGAAGTGCATGCTATCCGAAAGAATTCCGCACCTATTCCAGATAATCAATGCACACGTAAGGAATCGAGTACGCAGAGGAAGGTATCCTTGAGGAATCAATTCATGAAAAGCTAGTACCAGCAGAAGCGAGGCCAGTCGGGCTCAGAACGAAAGTATAGGAAACCAGATGTGTTATCAGCCTTGTCTGTTAATGGGTACTAAAACTTGAACAAAGAGATCTTTCTAATACTGTCAGAGCGCCTCCAATATGCAACATACGGTATGCGCCAAAATATACAGTACTGAAACTCGCGCATCTCGAACACGTGGTTCCGTTTGTCGACGGGGCATAGCTCCAGATGCACGTTTTCGCAATAGTAAAAAGGAAGTTGTGTTGTGCAGTTATTGTTGGAAATGGGTCTTTTGACGCAGGAAAAAGTATTCATAGTAGAGCATTATTTCCCTCATACGGAACTGGTCATGAAGGTAGGCCGAATTTGAAAAAGGTGGCAGAACAATTCCGAGAGGAGTTTAATAAGACGGCACCAAGTAACACAGTTATACTGTCTATTGTTACGGAATTTCGCCGTTCTGGTAGTGCACTGTGTCAACGAAAGGGAAAATCAGGTCGATCAATAACTGTTTTGACAAATGAGAATCACGCACGTGTAATCCAGCAAGTGGTGCTGCATTCGCCCCGACGAAGTCTACGACGAACAGCCTTGAAACTGAACGTCAGCGATACGTCCGTTTGCCAATTGTTTAAGGATATAGGTGGATTTCCGTACCGGATACAGATTGGATAACGCTTGACAGAGCCAGATATGCGAGTCAGGATGGTGTATTGTGGAACATTGGCCATGGTGTACGAGGATCTTGGTTCTTCGACGCAAGTCACATTCACTTGAACAGCTACATCAATCGCCAGACAACTCGCTCCCTTGGTTTTGAGCGGCCAGATCTTATCGTCCAGAAACCGATACATAGTGCGCGTGTGACGATATGGTGTGCCATCTCAGGCCCCTATTATCAGACCTTGGTTTATTAGGCCCCTATTTCGTTGAAGATTAGGAAGGCAAATGCTCTTACCGTCAATCAAGAATGCAACAGGGATTTAGAGATCGAGCCATTTTTTCAGGATTTGAGAAGGTTCTGTCGTGCAAGGAACATTCAGATGTCTCGGTATCAACAGGACGAGGCGACCAGCCATACCGCTCGAGAATCTCTAGCTCTGTTGCAAGAAAACTTTCTAGGACGAATCATTTCACGTGATACTGACTTCCCATACCCGTCCCATTCCCCCGATCTTACACCACCTGATGCCTACTTGTGGGGAATGTTAGAGGAGAATGTGTTCACCTGTGAAGATCCACCAAGAACTGTGCGTGCATTACGTGAGCAAATCATCTCCTTTTGCAGAAGTCTGCAGCAACCTTTGTTTCAGGATATGTTTGAGAATTTGAACGATATAAACACTGTCTACAGCGAGGGGGTGCACACTTTGAACACTTACATTACACATACCGTGGTAAATCAACACGCTAATAGTGTGTGTATGTATGTATGTTAATTTCTTTTGAGGAGAAATAAACTCACAGATGACAATAATGTAATTTTGTTCATCTTTTCATTTCAGTACTGTATATTTTGGCGCATACTGTAGTTATAATTTCCGAACTGCATATGTTTCAGCGCATATTTTAATACACATGTATATTTACTATCTAGTTACAATAATTATAGCGCCTTCACTCCATGAAATGGAACAGAATACCTGGGCATGTTTTACGGAAAAGCATAAAGAAACAAGCATAAAACTCTTACATAATGCCCTTCGTAACCTAGTAGCCAAACCACCAGGTTTCTGTAAGCGAACTCCCGGTTTCAATTCCCTGTGGGGACACTTGCTCCGGATAAAAATGTTACTAATTAATGGTTCGGAACCCATTTTCAGCTATAGATCCCAACTGATACAGCCCCCCGTGACCACAACTAGTCAATCAATTAAAATGGGGGTAATGTTGCACAATGGCAGAGAGATCATCTTTGGTGCGAGGGGTTCCTGGTTATATCCCGGTCATGTGAGTCTGTAGTGAACAGCACCGTGTTCTGGACTTTCTCACAGTTTTCTTGTTTCTCCCTACATCCTCATTCCACTAATTCTTTTATAACCATCCCTTTCATTAATCATTCGTTTCCTTTAGCCTACACAGCACATTGGACGTAAAATTAGAAATTTCACTTCATTTCTAAACCCTTGACCTTCAGCCCATGAAGTGCTTGGTCAGCTAGTTTTCAGTTGGGCGGTGTGTGTCCAGCATATCAGTCTCCAAAACTGTTCGTATGGAGTCTTTTTCTCAACTCTTTATTCAAGGTCCCAGACAGAGAGTAAACTTTTTTACTCCTAAAGGTTCCTTCACCATTCCTATCCTTGCCTTTATTTCCTATTATTGCTTTTATTTCATGTTTGCGCTTCATATTATCACTAATAATACTACCCAGGTATCGATACCACCTGTTCTATTTTCTCACCTCCCATTTCTATATTTGACACCGACCGCTTCGTTCCAATAACCATGGCTTTTGTGTATCTAACATTTATTTTCGTCCCATATTCTCCACAAGGCTTTATCGAGTAAGCGCTATATCATCTGCAAACTATGTACACCTAATCATTCTACCTCCTACTGAAATGCCGTCTTCATTTTGTAGGCTCTCTTTCACTTTTTTTCTAAATAGGCATTAAATAATGTTGGCGAGAGAGAGCATCCCTTTCGAACTCCCCTTCCAATTGCACTCCCCTATTCTAACTCCCGCATGAATTGGTTCATATGTAGGTTTCTTATGAGACTTCGATCTTTCCATTCCAACCCAACCTTCTTTAGAACTTCCAATGACAATTCCCAATTCATGCGGTCAAAAGTCTTTCTAGATCAGTAAATACCATATACACCTCTTTCCCTTTTACTGTAAATCTTTCACCGATTACCCTTAATAATCCACTTGCATCTCTTGTGCCCCTAACCACTTCTGAACCCGAACTGCTCCTCCTCAACCTTTTCATTTGTTCTTCCATACAGCCTTCTTTCATTCATTATTTAAGGCGATATGAGATTAATAGTTCTGTACCATTCACATCTCTCTGGGCTCGATTTGTTAGCCATCGGTATCAGGATCGTCTTCGGGAAGTCTTTTGGCCACTCTCCTGTTTCATATATTGCACTGCAGAGTCGGAACAATTTTTTTCTTGCCCTTGTCTTCTAAATTCTTAACCCTTAAAATGAAAAGTCCATGGGACACATCTCGGTGAATAAATCAATGCAGTAGTTTACTATAAGCACTATAGATGCTACCGTCAATATGTGATCCCTTTGTTTACTATCATCGAAGAATAAACCAGCGGCCGTGATGCATATGGGAAGTTTATTACGTAAAAATATGCCTAAAATTCAAAATAGTCAGGAAAAACAAGTTTAGTCTAATAAACTCACCTCATCATTTTGTGTTACAAAAAAAGGTTTATCATTTTAAGGGTTAATAAATTCGATTGATATATTATCTATCCCGGTTGCCTTGCTACTCCTAATCTCGGATATAGCTTTTTACAGATCATCCCGGAGAATATTTAACCCTTTATCATCCTCGCCTACTTCATTTTCTACTTCAACCTCTAGGACGCATGGTCTATCCTTACTCTCATGTAACTCCTCAACATATTCTTTCCATCTTCCTAAAACTTCACTCCTCTCGCTGACTACCTTCCCATACTTATATCAACTTGTTTCCACGTCTTCCTTTCCCTCATTTTCTGCAACATCTGTTCTATAACCCATGGTTTCTGTCATTTTGTGTTCCCCTATAACTCACTACTTCTTCTAAAGCGTACTGTATGCAAAGTTTAATGTGCTCCTACCGTCTGTTACTACCTGCACCTCTCCATTCCTCTTTTGTGTACTTTTCTTAGAGGTTTTTAACAATAAGGTTTCTTACTTCCCTGTTAAGTATTCAAACATCTTGTTCCCTACTTTCCTTCTGCCTATATTTTTTCAGTTAAATATCTACTTCAGTCAGCACAAGGTTATGATCAGAGAACATGTCAGCCCCGGGAAAGGTCTTCGCATTCTTCAGGCTATTCCGATACTTGTTTTGAATACCAGTCTATCTAATATCTTCAGGCGTCTATAGAGGATTTAGTCAAAGTTACATGATAAAACCCCAGCTTGAGATAGGTACTATGTTCAAAAATTCATTTTAAATTGTTCTACCGTTTCTTCGTGACGTGATCACAAACAGCAGCCGATGTCGATTTAAGTATGAGGAAAAGAAATATTAGAAAATGCCCTCCTTTCCCCCTTAAAACGGAAATGTTTAAAAACAACGACAGACGTGTCCCCTTATTTTAATGAGGACTTTATACATCGAGTTTCATCTTCCTAACTTGACGTGCTCCTATGAGATATTATGTTTTTGACTAAAATTTGAACCCTCTGTGCTCTACTTAGCATGTGCCCTTGAATCAAATTAATATAATACAAATCCAGCTCAAGTTAGATACTGCGTTCAAAAATTCATTTCAAACTGTTAAATCTTTCCCCGTGACGCAATTACAAACAACAGGTAAGATTGTTCTGAAGGTGAAGAAAGAAATTATACCCCTCACCTTCCTTACAACGAGAATTTTCAAAATCATGGGATATTCGAATTTTCGCATTAATCATGATACCCCGATCCCTCTCTTAGAATACACATTTCCATCAAAGTAGCATGATTTAAAAAAAAAAAAAAAAATTACATCCAACAATTCATTTCAAACGGTTTAGCAGTTTTTCCGTATTGCGATCACAAACAAGATCCTTTTCATTTTTATATAATACGTTACATTTGAACACCGGAACAGCGAATTTGATCGAATGCAAACAAGGCATGATTCCCAAACATTTTTTTCTTAATGGTATTCTATTCTGATGATGATATTTTGATAATCAATTCTGATACTCAGTGTATACTGAGGAACATGCTTGAAGAAAATAATAATGACATTAAGGTTATAATTTCAAACCAAGTTTTGAAGAATATTTTTTGGCAGTATTCTTTGGGGGGCATTTTTATTGTATATATATATATATATATTTGGGCAGGATAAAATTCCAAGAACCATGTCCGAAAATATGCCTCGAATAACCACTGATCCGAACCACCGTAACACGTTCAATGTTCTTCCACTAGGAACCAAACCCGGGACCTCACTCATCAATACGCGCGCTAGCCACTACAGCAGAGAGTTTGGGTGTTACCATTAACTCCAGTTTATTTAGAAAAAAAAAATACATTTACGTTATCCCTTATTCTGTTACGAAATATTCCCTTCCTCGACTTGAAATTCTCTCCGGCTGAAAAGATTCGAATAAAGTTAAGTAATAATTGTCCTAGCTCTCCAATATGAATAAACGAAACCATTCTGTGCTATAGAAACATAAGCCCGTTACATGCACAAACA
This sequence comes from Thermobia domestica, assembly GCF_964235325.1. NCBI lineage: Eukaryota > Metazoa > Arthropoda > Insecta > Zygentoma > Lepismatidae > Thermobia > Thermobia domestica. The sequence goes on from NC_137466.1 coordinate 89,386,268, forward strand.
TATATCACAATTGTGTATGCTGCACTTCGATGCTATTTTGCCTGCTGCATTCGATTAATTATTCTTTCGGATTCAATACTCCCGCTTTGAGTTTAATTAGTAGCCCTCCCCTCCGCTGACATCGGAACAAAAAAGGACGTAAGTTACTTTAACGGGTTCAGTTAAGACTCTTTAGAAGTATTTTTGCTTGCGTTAGGGTTATTTTTCCTTAAGTTTTAATGTATGAACAGCAGAAATATATTCCGTGAATACGAGATGTTATTGCATGCACTGCATGCGAGAAGAGCCACTAGCGTAATCAAATAGATTCCAGAGAAACCAAATACAGCATATTGGTGAATGCAAATCAGCAAAGTAAGTCAGTGAGTAAGCGTAATCAAATCAAGTACAGAATCGATTCCAGAGAAACCAAGTACATTAAGGAATCTAGTACAATCGATTCCTGCACTGCATTATGCCCATCTTTACTGCAGATATGATTGGAACCTAGTTGTTTTGTAAGTTACAATACTACTTTATTTGTTGAGTTGAGTTGAGTTTGAGTTTATCGTCTCGTTCAGCAGCGAGGCTATATGAGACGTGGACCAACTGATTAACGTGGAATCCGAACCACATGAGCTCCCGCTGGGAATCGAACCCGGGTCTCCCGCACCAAATACTTTATTTGTGCCTAACTTTCACAAACTAATTTCTTACAATCAGAAAATATTATTCACGAGAGCAATAATCTTACATTTAATATCAAAACAAAAGAATCCCGATAGAAATTTGTAGTAACATTCCTAACTTCAACAATTACGCCAGTTAAATAAGCTTAAGTGCTAATGGTATGCCTCTTACACTCCTAAAGAATAAGTTATAGAGCCTGGAAGTTTTCTCTTTTTTTCTTTATATATATATATATATATATATATATATATATATATATATATATATATATATATATATATTGGCTTGCCAAATGCCGAACTTCAATTTTTTAATAAATTCGAATCAAAATAAATTTTGACTGGGCAAACAAAAAAGCATAATGAAAAAAAGTGATACCAACAGTTTTTTTTTCACCATGCCGTGTAGAAGTTAGTGAAAATTATATTTTCAGAGAAAAAGCAATAGATTAACAATTTTAATACTTCTATTGATGATCTCCATAGGCAAGAATTTCAAAATTTTATATTATATCCTGTATTATCGATCAATGATAATCAATGCATAAAAAGAAGTCCAGATTCCATCAAAGAAAACATTACTGCTTTGTTTAATCTACGCACAATTTGTTGTTGTTTTCAAATAATTATAACCGGTAAATAACGTGACGTATTTTACACGAGAGCACTGCCACTGCTAGTACTAAAAACAGCATTAAGTGCTTTATCAATATAAAAATAAACATGCTAAAGTAACCAGAAATATTCTAACTATAATTGAAAGCAATTAATTTTGTCAATAATTCAACTAATCAGCAAATAAACATAACAACAACAGACTATTACATAAATGATAAATATGATATTCAAGGATCAACATGGTCAAAATTTATTTACTTTTAACTAAAATAATTGTGGTTCAAATTATTGGAAAGAGTTCTGTCACGTGTTGATCTTCAATTTCACTTTGCTCCAAAGTATAGTTAGATATTTCTTCCAGTAATTTACTGTATCCTGTGACTTTTGCAAGTAATTAAATTTACACAAGGCATTACAAATAGTTCTATAATGTAAAACTTACCTCGAGATGTTATCTTCACGCTGCATTTCTGCCTCGCTCTGCGCGCAACCAAATAACATTTAACCCATGACTTGAAGAAAAACAAACTTTGAATATATTTAATAATTCACGAAAATACGAATATACAGCTGACTCTCAACTGAGTGCGTGAGTTAATTATTTAAAAAAAAAAAAAGCGTCCTAGTCAGTTCAGATTTCTGACGGATTTTCTATATCGTTACAATAATGCTTCCAAATTCTTTTCACATGTTCCTTGCCTCTAGTCCATGTTACTATACTTTTGATCACGAACGTTTCAAAAACATTGCTGTTATTTTGCTATACCTGATTGACACTATTTGAACAGATCAAACTAATCAGAAAATACGTTACGAGCTATCAAACATATCCGCGACCTGGCCTGCGAAGCTTGACTATACGCCATTCTATTTTACGCTAATGATTTTTATGATTGATCTGCTGTCCACACACTGAATGAACTCAATTTTATGACAATTTCCTTTACATCTTGTAATGATTCTTATTTATTGCACAGAATTCTGTAAATGTGAATTTACAGAGAATTTACATATTTTTTTTTTAAATCTAATTATATGGAGCAACCAGTTTACTATTATACTAAAATCCACTTTTCAATACGACAGAATAAACTGAAATTTCTATGGTCCTGTACATGAATCGCTACGCATCATTAGCAGTGGGATTAGAATAATTCACTTACATATATTTTAAAACAGGTCCTATCTTGAATGAAAAGCTTCGGTTATATGAAGTAAATGTTAGTTTTCATTCTAACCTGCAATTTCTTCAGCATTTGATATGGTCCCTCTTAGCTATCAACTCTTCAAAAATTTCTCCGACTACAAAAGATTTCTTTCCAAAACAGTATGACACTTACATTTCTTGTGGTAAACGAACTTGATATTCTAGTAGTTTTGGGGCAAAGAAGTAATGTATGTATTATTTCAAGTTAATCACCTACGAATGTTCTTCGGACAATTTTCTTCCAATATTTCGACTGTTATAATCGAACACTCATCCTCAGGGATACACAGGGGTTTAAGTTCTTTTCTCATAATCGCCCCCCCCTTTCTCAATATATCATAGATTCCTCTTATTGTTTTTCTGTATAACCATAACCATATATGTCTTAAGATAAGTGCACTAACCTTTTTACTAATTAAGTATTATTCGGCTTTATGACAGGTTCTGGGATTAATAAGGTTTTCTTATTATTTTATTTTTTATTTCATTTATTTATATTTATTTAATTTTAGGTTTGCGCCTGGAAATGTTTCTTCCACATTTTTTGATCTTCAGCTTCCTCTTTTAAATCCCAATATTTTCTTCTGTTTCTCAGATCATCAATTAGTTGTGTTCTTCCTATTTTTCCCTTTCCTTCTATGTCAGTATTAAGAAAACAATTTTTTCACAAGATGTGTCCAATCCAATTAGCCTTCCTATACAGGATGCTCGTTAAAAGCGTCTTCTCCTCCCCTACCTGTTTTAAAATATCTTCGTCTGTTACTCTCTCTATCAATTTTATCTCCTCCATCTTCCTCCATCACCATATTTCGGAGCTCTCTAAATATTTCTTCTTTAATTCCGGTAATGTCCAAGTCTCTGAACTATACAGTCCAATACTCCATATATAGCATTTGACCAACTTTTCCTCAGTCCAATATTAAGGCTACTTGTTAAGAATGATGTTTTCTTGTTGAATGCTTCTTTGGCTTTGGCAATTCTTGCTTGCTCTCTTTGGTGCAGTAAGCGTCTCTCGTCAAAATACTTCCCAGATACTTGAAATTATCGACCTCTTCAAGTTCTCTTTGTTCTACTCTGACCCATAAGGATGCGTTCCCAGGGTATATTCTCATGATTTTCCATTTTTCGATGTTGATTTCCATTCTATATAGTTGCCCAGTGTCAACTATTTTGCCAATCATCCCCTGTATTCCTTCTTCGGTTCTAGCTATAATAACCGTGTCTTCTGCATACCTGATCCTGTTAATGACCTGCCCTTCAATCCTGAAATCTCCGATTCCAATTAATACTTCTTTCATTAAACATTTACTGCAAATGTTAAATAATTGGACCACATACTACATCCTTTCCTGACTCCTCTTTACTACATTCACATTGATCTTTCTCCAACATCTCTTCCATCTTACTTTTGAGCCGCCTATTCAACATACGCGCAATAGTCTTTCCAGTGTGGGAAATAAGGTTAATAGTTATGTATTTAATGCATTTTTTGCTTGCTTTTTCTTGGGTAATGCAATCATTGTAACATCAAGAAAATTCTTTGACCATTCTCCACTGACGTAGATCTTGTAAATAAATGAAGTCAGTACTTTCATTGCATTGTCTCCTAATCCCTTGAGCAAATCTGCCAGTATGCCGTCGTCTCCAGTGACCTTTCTCCTTCAAATGTCTTTGATGATTTGTACTACTCCATTTTTTAATACACTGGGTTCGTTCTCTTCCTCTGCCTCGATCGCAATATCTTAGGGAGATTCTTCTGATCATACAGACTTTTTTTTATGTATTCCTTCCAAATTCTAAGGATTCTTTGGTGGTCAGTGACTACATGATCTTCTTGATCTTCGATTCCAAACGTACGTATACTTTTGTTAGGTTTCCCGACTAATTTTTGTGCTCACATCAGATAATACCTCCCGCACCGTTGAAGTGCCACTATTTCTTCACGTATCGTTTCCATGTACTTTTCTTTGGCTTTGTCCGTCTCTCTTAATTCATTATTCAGCCTTCTGTATTCCTTTATCTTCTTAAGTATCGCTTCAGTTATTATTTACTCAGTGCTCTTTCCATCCTGCCAATGTATAGTAGAGTCTGTGTAACTTCTCCCCAACCTTTTACTAATATCTTTAAATAAATATATATTCCAGGTTTCCTCAGCAAATGAATATATATTAATTCAGAAAGTAGTCCTGATCGCTCAACAGACATGTTTAAATTGCAGTGTGTACAATGTACCCAGGTCATATTATTATTCTATTTTTTTGTATCCACGAACAATATAAGTTGTTAAATTTATTTAGTTTATTTATTTGATTTTGTTGTTGACACAAATGATAATGATACCGTCTCAATCTCTAGCAAGATTTCCTTTTATCAGTGTTCAGTTTCGTATTTCTAAACACCGATACAAAAAAATTTTGGCATTGTGTGTCCCTGATAATGAGTGCTCGATTGTAACACTTGAAATATTGAAGAAGAAAAAAAACTGTCCAAGGAACATTAGCAGGTGAATTACTTGAAATATTATATTGTGTTCCATACCCCCATTATATAATTTTAATGTACATATTACTGATTCTTTCGTGTTCAACGGTTGTAGGAGCAGAAGTGTGAACTAGATTTGAGATAAAATTATTGACTTTAAATATGAGAATACGGACTTCGAAATGGACAAAAAGCAAGAATTTTAAACGAGAAAACTTGTCCCTAGATATTTACTTTAACAGCAGTTTTATACCTTACATAGGTTAATAGTTTCCACTCATCTACGTCTTTTTCATAAGAGATAGGCAAAACTGCAGCTATTTTTACAATTTTAGTTCAGCTTTCCTCCTCCTCATTAACAGAGAGGTAAAAAGAACGTAGATGACTTGTTGAAAATATGCTAATAACTCGCAACATAGTGCTCTCTCTTGCTTGACGCAAGCAAGTTAGTTTATTCTTTTCAGTATATTACTTAACTCTTCTTTAACATCTTCATGAGGACTATTCACCGGAAATATCAATTACTGTCTGCTATATTTCGGGAAGAAATGGACAAAATGGGACTAGAATTTCCCTCGTGTCGTCTATCTGGCAAACCCAAGTTAGGTTAGCAACACTCGAACTTGCTACTGAAATGGCTGATTACTTGTTAACACACAACAGTTTGTGAGACAAAAAATACATTTTAAACTACTCCAGGAAATAATTATGTCCAGGAAATGCGTAATATAAGCTTTCGGTACAATGTAAGTAGATACATGTATGCTTTATATACAAACTGAAAGTTACGTTATAGTAGCCTATTTATAATAAGTAACCGTTCTGCTGCTTGCATGGTGTTTGAAGTTGTGATGTATGCAAGTAAAAATGTCTACGTAGGGATGATTTGGACACGATGAAATAGAAAGGAATGAATCAAGTTAGCAAAAACAGTATTTCGTTTAATATTTTTCTGGTGTTGTTTCTTTATACATTTCGCGTTTATTTATTGCGTGCGATTTATTATTATTACGAATTATTTCAAACCATTGCTATTAGAATCCCACTAACAATTTACATATGTTCACGGATGCAGACTGGCGCAAGTCTTTTGGGTCACTCTATTGTTTCAGAGGTGCTGCTAGATAGTTGTAAATTGACAATATATCGAGCCCCTAAACAAGTCTTCGATTATTGTTACACTTCATCATTGGGTTCAATCCACACGAACCATTTAAACTGCTGTTTAATAATTGAAAATTTTTCGTTTAATCTTCCAAAGAGCCTGAAACACTAATTTCAATGAATTATTTTCAAAATATTGACTTTGCTTTAAGATACTAACTTTTACTGACCAATTTGCAGCCCAGCAAGTCATGACTGTATAACACAATGGACTGATGATTGTCCTCAGAACATGAACAGAAAATCTGCTTTTATTATTATTATTATTATTATTATTATGTGGAAACGGCTCTCTTACGATACATTAGTAACATATAATTCAATGACGAAAACTGATGTTCAAACACTAAAAACAGGAAAATAAAAAAGCGTGCAAATTTATGAATACTATTAGCGGAATTATCTCCCTTCTTTGATAAAAGACTACAATCAATGATTTCCGAAAGCTATTCTCAGTATTTTATAATTAACGTAGAAATAACTAGTTGTACAACCCCATAAAGTGCTGATTTCAAAAATTTCTGCTTATGAAGAAGTGAAAGTGACTTTCAGGTTTAAATAGTCTAATCATTAGATCTACTTCAATTGCTAGCAGTATATACAAGTGTGTTTGTATGTGTATATACATACTTCTTAAAAATTAAATAATATACACAGATCTAGTTTTGTTTTAATATCGCTATAAGTGTGCTAATTAATCTGTAGAAACCACAAGGTAAAATTCGTCACAGAGAGGGAATATTAAGATTTGAGTTGTTATAAATCATATAATGTTGATCATCTTAGATACTGATGAGAGATCGAATACGTATTATCGTATCTGTGTTGCTTCTCTCGCACTACTAATCGAGAGTCAGTTGCATAGGAGATCCAAGAAGTTCAAATCTGAAAAGAACAAAATAAACTTCCACATTATAACATTTTAAGATAACAACTAACGATTTAAGTTTGTTCGAAAATTTCCAGACCACTCTATGTTCTTCATTCAATATTTATCACAATGATTATAACATGTTCTCGTTTACACAAGTGATTTTAAGCCTGATCATTCTACTAATAACACAGTTGTCAAATTATATTTAGAAATATACATTAACGAAGGCTATATGACTCAACCAGGTCTCTCTCTAACACTATTTTTCTTACTTGCTTAGCTTTTTTCTTCTCTCTCTCCTATGCTTCATTTATCAACTATTCGAAGCTTGAGAATTAAGCACTTTTTGATGTTTAGTTTATACTGTGTGTTTCAAAAAGAGAAAGCAAATGTCAAGAACTGTTTGTGCACAAAATGTGCAAGACAAAAACACATTCTGCACATCCTACTTACAGGAAAGTTCGAAGTTTGGTCTATGGTCCGTTACGTTGCACTAACTGAACATGAGCAGGCCCTGTAGTGCGGCAAACATGAAAACAGTTGATTTCTTGCCACACACGAGTTAACTAATTCCTAATTACCGAATTTACGACTTTCACAATTCGATTTTGAAAGTGTTGAAGATTAGCAGGCATAGGTGGATCACGCATCTTTCTTTAATGTACCCCACAGATAAAAATCGCAGCGGGTTAGGTCTGGAGATCTGGGAATTTACAGACGATGAAAATCATTTTGTTCGACTATTCCAATTCTCGTCGTGGGATTGTATCGTTCAGGTGACGCCGGACCTTCAAGTGGAAATAGGAGGCACCATCTTGCGTGAAAATGAATTCAAATCTTCTTGAAGTTAGGAGAACAACCAGTTTTCTAGCATGTCCAGGTACGACAATCAGTACAGTTTTCTCCACAAAATGAAAGGTTTATGGACTTTCCTTGCAGAAATGACACAAGACACGTTTATCTTCGATCAGTTTCTTTAATTTTCGGAGATTTCGCAAGGATTTTGATGTCCACAAAATTCTAATATTGTGGCGATTAACCATACTTTATAGATGGAACATTGATAAATCCGAAAAAGTAAGTCGTTCGGAAAATTATAATCTTTCATACCCTCCAGAATCGCAGTGCAAAATTCGTATATTTTCGCACGTCGTCAGCATGCAATACCTGCAGCAATCGCAACTTATAAGACTCCATATGCTGATGATGGTTAATAATACGCTAAACCATTATGTCAGAAATGTTAGTTGCCCATGCTTGCCTGTTACGTTGATATCTAAAGGTTTCGTTCGAACACATCTCAAATACGTTCGACAATGTCCTCTGATGTGTACTTTTACGCTAGCATATGCATGCATCTTTCTTCTACGAAAATTCTGCTTATGACGAGGCGCTTGTTTGTTGAACTGTCGGCGAAAAGCTCAGCACTTGTACACACCTGTTCACAAAAAGCTGGAAACTCGTTCAGAAACTAAGTCCGAAAAAGTGAGCCTAGATCCGTCACAATTCCCGCAGATCTGTACACAGGGAATTGCATGTTCCCGCCGTTCTTTATATAGACACTAGCTGCAAACCATACTGTCATCCGAGCGATGTGAAAATGTAAAAACAAAATCAAACTACTTATTTCTGAGATTAATATTGATTGCACACCTCATGCACAGTTTCAATATGCAAAATCAACCATTATCTTAAGAAGAAATTGCTGAAAACGACAGAAAATGGATATTTAAACCTCCAAGTACGAACTTGTGCTTGGAGTGATTCTATTATCAATATTATAACACAATCTCTTGTAAGTTGCGTCTGTGGTCAAGCGGGTTTAGTACTGCTGCTGACATTTCTGAAACAAAGGGCGACGGTTCGAACCTCCGTGCGGAGAGTTAAAGTTTTTCTTCTTCTTTTTTTTTCAAATATATGAGAACTTTTTTTATAAATATAAATTTCTACTCTGAAGTGATTGGAAACACTTTATCCGACGAACTGTCACTTTTCAAATCCCTGTCACATTTACTAGCCCGCCATGTCCATAATTCATATACGGAAACGCTAAAATGAGAAATGTGAACACAATTGAATACCTAAAACCACACGTCCAACATGAACATTATTCATATACAGTATATATTTCCGGGGGCTTTGCTAACTTCATTCTTGGAAATGTGGACATTCTACAAGATATTTCATTCACTTTACAATATTTTATTTGAATAAACATAAAATTTCGGGGGGGGGGGAGGGGTCAAGCCCGGAAGTCCCCTAAAATACACACACATATATATATATATATATATATATATATATATATATATATATATATATGCTTGTAATTTTTTTTCCATTGCAAAAACTTAGGGTACCTCATAATCTGGATTCTTTTAAAGCAATTTGAACGATTATTTAGAAAATAGGTACTGTTTAAAATCGGATTAAATCGCAATGCCAGTAATCTGTAATATCTTACATTTGTATTTATTTACATTGAATGTGTACTTGTTTTATACTGTGTAGCATGAATATTAGCTGCTACATAAGAAACAATTATCTATAATTGAATTTAAGTAGGAAATCGATAGAGTTATTATAAGAAGCAGCTTGTGAAAATGAAGTGTATAATAATGGTTGTATCTGAAATAGATGTTGCGTAATGGTGTAATTGGTTACCCCGCCAGCTTTGGAATACTGGGCTCTTCAAACTGTCCATCCTTAGGGATGCGCAGAGTCGAGTCGAGACAGAATTTTCCTGACAAAATTCGAGTTGAGACACAACTCTTCCAATAGAAAGATATACATTTGTCGAGTCGAGACATCACTTTTACAGCATATTGTCGAGACGAGACGGCCACAAATCTTGTTTCGTGCGCATCCCTATCCATCCTACCTAGATAAAATCAATTTTGGATGCGAATATTCAATTTCTTTTAACGATAATTCTAATCTACGATTGACTTGAACTGCTTTATTACCCACTTAACCTTCGTATACTGCAATTATATCTAATTGTGGCATAAATATTTATTATTATTAGAATGTAAACACTGAAGAATATATATTAACACACAATGAGGAAGAACTCAATGCTCGTAATAATTAACAAATTGGTTGCAAGTTTATTTAAAATTAACTCTCTTGAAATCTAAATAATCATTATTAGAAAGAAAGCAAGAGAACCGTTTTTTTTTAATTTGGACATATTATAAGAGATTGAGGAATGTGTATTTAATCGAACAGAATATATTAAACTAAATAGAATGGCATGTGGAACCGAACTTGAAAGAGGATAGGATGTGTAAATGAAAAATGAAAGAAAGCAATGGTTGACAGCAGTAGTCACTACTTACAGCAGATGAGTGAAATCAACCCCCACCCCCACCCCAAAAAATTCAACAATTCTGAAACATAAGGGCGTCACATTTTCCTCGTTTCCTGACAAAATTGAAAAATGGATTTTGCATATTGTTCGTCTATACCCCTTCAATATAGTTAGCTAACAAACCAAGTACGGTCGACTGACTAAACGTCAAGTGAGTGAAATTTATATAGGAAGTTTCGATACAGCGTTCACCGAAGTGACGCAGACGTGGTGTTGAAGCTTCTGGTAGGTCCTATTTCGTAATGGATTTTAGGTCAGTGAGATTTCTTTATACGTACCAGAAAGCTCTAAAACTCCATACTAAAGGCGTGTCGTATGATTTATTCAAATCGTCAGGTATTCGGACAACCATGAATTTTGCTTCACTGCCCACAAGTTGAACTTGAAATAAATTCTTACTTTTCCACGGAAACACAAATGCTCATTTTATTACGGGTGAAATGTATAGTTCTGCAAGTAATAAAAATATACATGACCATCTCCGAGATTCGATCCCTCGTCCTTTGGCTCAACAGTTCGACACGTAGACAACTAGACTAATCGTCGTTGTGTAACAGCTTGCAGGAAAATCGGTTTGAACTTAACGAAGGAAATTGAGGGCATTGATTATAGCTGGATTGAGGCAACTACTATGTGCTCCCATGTATACATAATTTCGAAATACTTTATCCTTAAGTATTACAATGATTGATTGATGGATTTTGAGTTTTACGTCCCGTTCAGCAGCGAGGCTATATGAGACGTGGACCTACTGATTAACGTGGAATCCGAACCACTTGAGCTCCCGCCGGGAATCGAACCCGGGTCTCCCACGCCAAAGGCGCGTACGCTAACCGAAGTATTACAATGATGAATTGTTTCTACAGTACAGTTAATAACGGATCAACATATCTTATTACACTTCAAAGAGGAAAATACAGATTTACAGAATGTTTTCGATTGTGAACGTTGGATTGTGGGTTCGAACCTATCATCTTTGGTTTACTGTTTCCCGAAGATACTCGAAGTTGAACTTAGGAAATGTTTGCCTCACAAGACCAATATTACACAGTCCAAGTTCAAAAACTAGTTTTTGTAGCAACTATAGTGATTTCCTAATTAAATTTAAAGAGTTACTCCGTGCCGTAAGCGTCGGTGGACCATCCATGGGTAACTAGCGACCTCTCGCCAAAAATTGATGGCCCCACTGCAACGATCCGCGGTGGCCCCACTTCCGTTTTGAAAATTATACCACCAGTGGACCACCGGTGGCAGAGACGCGGCGAAATGCCAATGCATTACAAAATTACTCCACCAAAATATGTTAAATAGCCTATATGCATGATTCATTTACATTGAGATGAGTCTAAAACGCACTTACAAAATATATATAAAGTTCTCCCGCAATGGCGCAAGAATGGCGTAGAAGCATGGGTTACTCTTGACCCCGGAGCTCACTTTAGGAACATTCGTCAGGAAAAAGAAATATATAATAATAAACGCATGCACATGACCGGCGATAAGTCGTTTCGGTCCCTTTGCCGATTCTCTGCGACGAATTGAAAGACGGACCAAAAAGAAGTCATCGCCGCTACGTGGTGGTAACTGCAACACCCCTACTCTAGATGTCTGTTCCGACTTGACGAAACCCTGCCGCCAGGGACACACTAGCGGCAATCTTTCGATGCGTCGCTATATTGACGATCGACATTTACCGGCAGGTGGGCCACTAGATATTGGCGACGTTAACGGCATGGGGTCAAGTTTCATCTCACAAATGTGAGATATTCTATTTTTGGCATAAATTTTAACTCCTCTCCTCTATTAGGATACACACCTTAATAAAAATGGCGTGACAACAAGCCAGTCCGCGCATGGCACCCTAAAATGTTCTAGGAGGGTCTATCTTCATGGTTGCTATATATTATGTTTGGTATTTCTGTTTGTATACATTTCGTGAGTCAGAGGGCGGCCCACCCTGCTCCCTTCGGACGTCCATGAGTCAGAGGTAGGTGAAAGTGTTAACTAATAAAAATCATTTCAAACGGTTAAGCCATTTTTTGTTCTGATAGACGACGTCTTTTTCATTTATATCCTATGTAGATAGATACAGATTCATAGCATTATTACTGTCTTATTATTTATTTCATTTTTACCATATACTTTTCTCAACGTTTAAGTACTTTAGGCTAAAGAAGACGGGTGATTCATGCAAATAAATTCTAGTTCAAGTAAAATTTTAATGGACCCTTAACGGGAATTGAACCCGCGACTATTAAGACCCAACAACGAACGCGCTAGGCATTAGATATTAAAACAAAACTGACTTACCGAACGTTCCCTAGTAACTGATTTTTTTTTATTTGTAATTGTTTTCCAGTTTTCGCAGTACCTCTTTAACAACAGGGGCACGAACACAGAATTATCACAGATAGGTAAAAACACAAGCTTCTCCCAGCGGGAATAGAACCCGGTACCCCGTACACCAAAGGCACACGTGCTAACCACTGGACTATCTGTGTAGGATAAACAAAGGAGCAGAAATAAATATATATTGCACATTCCGACGAAACGCAAACGTCCCAATGAAAGCAATATTAAAGAAAAAAATGGAAAACTTAGTGAGCTCTTGAAAGAGCTCGACGGTCACCTGGGTATGAAGACAAATTTTTATTCAGGTGTTAATATCTCGTATAATCGCCCTTAGCTTCGATGACGCATCTTAATCTTCTTGGTAATGAGTTAACCAAGCTAGCGACATATTGATGTCCCTGTGCTATTTCTTCCCACGCGTCAGAAATTAGCTCCCAAAGTGCGTCAGCTGTCCTTGGTGGGGGATCAGGCCAATTTTCGTGTAGAGTTCTTGTAACTTCCGCCCATAGATTTTCCATTGGGTTCAAGTCAGATCCTCTTGAAACCAGGCTTGAACTAGATGGGAATCATGTATTGAGCTGTGATCTTGAACTTCTACAATGCCGTCTTCAAATAAATTTCTCGCAGCGGGGAGCAAGCCATACTGCACAATATCCAGATACTTCTGGCTGTTCAATCGGCCTTATATACGGTGTAATTCACCAACTGTATCCTTACACAGCCATCCCCAGCAGTTAATAGTAACATGCCCCATTCGATGCGTTCTGTGCATGTACTGTGGATCGTAACGTTTTCCTGGGGTCTATACACAAGTCGAGGACCATCATTTGCTGAAGAGAATATCTTTTCGTCTGTGAAGATTACATGATCCCAGTTACGACCAATATTTGCCTTAGCAAATGCTAGTCAATCAACTTTATGACTATCCGTCAATTGCTCCTTACATGAGGCTCGATATGCGTGAAGCCCTGCATCTTTAAGGCGTCGCCGAGCGGTGAGGAAGGAGCCAGGAAAACGAGACGCTATCACTAACTGCCGGGATGACATGAAAGGATTGCGACGGCTTACATCAACTAGGGCCCGATCTTGTTGTGGGGTTGAAACCCTTTGAAGGTCAGTGCCAGGTTTTCTAGACACGTTACCTGTTTCTGAGTATTTCTTCCACCAAGTATATGCTGTAGAACAGGAACACTAAGACGTTCGCTAGCTTGTCTCACACTCATACCACCGCATTCAACAAGAGCAGTAAGCTGCTCGGGAACATTCTAACCACGATGAGCCATGACTAATGAATGAATTGCAGTTGTTTGGCTGTAGGTGATATATCAGGAACATGAATAATTTACATTTTTGACGCCTGTGTTAACGTTTTGATACATAAATTCTGAAAATAGCGGGCTAGTAAATGTAAGACATTTGAAAAGTGACAGTTCGTCTGATTGTTTTTCCAAGCACTTCAAAGTAGAAATTTATAACAATGTTCCCATATATATATTTGGTCTAGGAATTAATTCGTGCGGTTGGTACGCACACATTGAAGCTGTAGTACAAACACAAAATACATAAATACCTTAAGAAAAATATTGTCCATCGCTAGCCACCACTTTCGCCCATCTGTCAGGCAATGTACGGATTCCGTGGCGAAAGAAGTCCTCATCCTTGGAAGCGATCCAGTCAGAGACCCATGTTTCGATATCTTCTGAAGAAGTAAACCGCTGTCCAATCAAATCGTTCATGCAATCGAACAAGTAGTAGTCCGAAGGAGCAACGTCTGGTGAATACGGCGGGTGGGGTAAAACTTCCCATCCGACATTTTCTAAATAGGTTTTGACCGGTCTTGCGACATGTGGGCGAGCGTTATCATGTTGAACAATAAGTTTATCATGTCTGTTCTCCCATTCTGGTCGTGTAATGGCCAGAGCTTGCTTCAAACGCATTAATTGTCGTCGATAACGTTCTCCATTCATAGTTTCACCCGGTTGCAGCAGCTCATAGTACACCACACCTTTCATATCCCACCATATGCACAGCATAACCTTTGCACAGTGAATATCTCGTTTTGGTTGTGATGGACCTGGTTCACCTGGTTTCACCCAGGCCTTTTTTCGTTTAGGGTTCTCGTAATGGATCCACTTCTCATCACCCGTAATAATTCGATGCAGAAACCCCTTTCTGCTCTGTCGTTGAAGCAGCAATTCGCAAATGGTTTTTCGTCTTTCAACGTCTCTGTCTTTCAATTCATGTGGAACCCAATGTGACATCTTTTGAATCATTCCCATGGCTTTCAAGCGTTTGGAGACTGTTGTTTGATCAACGCCTAATGCTGCTGCAAGTTGTTCCTGCGTTTGACACGAATCCTGCTCGAGCAATGCTGTCAATTCTTCGTCTTGAATTTTTTTTGGCTGTCCAGCTCGCTCTTGGTCTGCCAAGCCGAAATCACCACTTCTAAACCGTGCAAACCACTTCTGACACGTTCGCTCAGCTAGAGCATGGTCACCATACACTTCCACCAAAATACGATGACTTTCAGTCGCACTTTTCTGCATGTTAAAGTAATGCAGCAGGACACCCCGCAAAAACACTTTATCAGGCACAAATTGCGCCATGTTCACTTAACTACAAACTGGTGTTGTTGACGCTTTACTCCACTGCCCTATACTACGAACGATGCGCGATGACAGGGGTTTGCGACACATGTGTGGATACACGGAACTGTGGGACGCTCCGTTCGTTGCGCCATCTCTTGTCCACCCGCACGAATTAATTCCTAGACCATATATATATATATATATATATATATATATATATATATATATATATATAAAACGGAAGAAATAAAAACGAAGTCTCCGCACGGAAGCTCGAACCGTCGCCCTTCGCTTCAGAAATTTCAATCAGCATTACTAAACCAGCTGGCTACGGAAGCACTTAGAAGGAAATGCGTTATAATATTGACAATTGTATCGCTCCAAGCGCAGGTTGACACCTGAAGTTTTAAATAGTCATTTTCGGTCTTTTTCAGTAATTTCTACTTAAGATTGATTGTTGATTGTTTTTGATCGTCTTATCGATTGTTTTTGCAAATTGGAACTGTGCATGAAGTGTGCAATCAATATTAATCTCAGAAATAAGTAGTTTGATTTTGTTTTTACATTTTCACATTGCTCGGATGACAGTATGGTTTGCAGCTAGTGTCCATATAAAGAACGGAGGGAAAATGCAATTCCCTGTGTAAACGACCCACGGTTATGCCGGTTGGGCTAAAGGAGGCAGTGATGATGAGAGATGAGTGAAATGGTGGAATGAAGAAAGTGGGAGGAAACGGGAGAACCCCGAGAAAACCCACGAGCACGGTGTTTGTCCACCACAAAGTCCACATGGCGCGAGCTGGGATCGAACCAGGGACCCCAAGCACCAGAGGTGAACGCTCTACCACTGAGCCACCGCGCCCCCATGCTTTCATCAAGTTCATCGAACTAAACAGTTATTTTTCGATGAAATGTTAGAATGTAAATACAGCACGTTGATTTGCAATTCATTACAGCATACTGTAGTAATGCTGAGTTAATAAAATTGTGAAAATTTCTATGAACTACCATAAAAGTGTCATTACATCGCAGTAACGTTATAACGCGGGTATAAAGCATGTTTCCGAATACAGCGATAAGACGGGTTTTTACTGTAAACTACGAGGACTCAACATTTAAAAAGAATCAATAAAACTTCACTGAAATTAAAAACTTGCTATTTCATTACATTTCAACAATATCCTAAAACATCACACAAAAAGTAAACGACAAAACAATTGACACATTTACGGTTCTAAGTAAAACTACTAATTAACATAAAACACTCAACAAAAGTCTCTACTAAAATACAAGTCTATAAATAAAATCAAACCATTTTCCATTAAGTAATAACAATGTATTATTTGATTTAAAAAAAAAAAAAACTTATAAAAAATATCGATTATGCAAATATCTACCAAACCACAGCTAAATACTACAAAACACACAGAAAGATAGATCAAGAAACAACTCATACAACATAAATTAATAATTTGGCAATATTAATATGTAATTATACTGTTTCAGGTAGTCAAAAAAGTATTGAGCCTTTTGAGCACGAAATGGCGTTAGTGTCCCAAATCGACACTAACGCGCAAACAAGATTGTGGTCGAAGCGAGAAGCTCAACAGTCTGATGTATAGCCCATACTGATGCCAAGGAAGAGAATGATGTATGTTTGATTGGTCTGGAAAGCACCGTGCATCATGAGCTGCTCCCGCTGAGCAGAACGATGGACTCGTGCTGTCAACAATTACCTAGCAATTCAAAAGAAATGGTCGGAACTGATTAACATAGAAGGTGTCGTATACCACGCTGACACAGCGGGACCGCATACATCTTTAACGATCCATCAGAAACTGACAAAACCTGGGTGGAATGTTAATGCATCCATCTTATATTTCGGACCTGGCACCGACAGACTGTCATCGTTTTGATCTCTGCAGAACTCCCTGAATGGTGTTAAGCCAGAAACCACAGAAGTTCTAAAGCGACAGGATTACGGTGTTGCCGGGAAGAAGGCAGGTCATCGAACAAAATGATACACATATGGTTTCATATTATTTCAAATCGCAGTAAATATATTCTCAACTTTGACTTCCGAAGGCTCAATAGCTTTATACAACCTGATACAAAATTAAACTAATACCAAATAAAACATTCAATTTGATTAGAAAAACACAACTGAAAACATAAATACATTAATACTCTGCTACATATAAAATAGATGTAACAAAATGCACTGCTGGATAACTAGACTGCTAGCAACACGAATAAATATTGTATATCACTCACTAATGAATTTTCGCCCTACAAATCAAATATATGAACTGACACCGTTGACAGTTTTAGCCGTGGATTTAAAGCACTTTCCTGCTTCATCTACACCAAAGTCTTATCTTTATTTCTTTCTCTTATCAAAGTCTCGAAATACCTGCTCCACATCTTTGGCATATCAACAGGAAGATGCACTCAACACACAACAAATCTTCGATACTGGTTTCTCGCACAGTATCAAGTATACACAGCGCCGCACTGCTACTAAATTGCACAACGTAATACGATATGATACTAATTCCGAATATACGTCATCAAAATGAAGGTACTTACAATTTATTACAACAAAAAATACTAACAGTAATCACAGTTTCCAAAGCTTCCACGGACGCTTAGCTTTCAAGCCCTGAACGAATCACCAACGACGAACAAAGAAGAAAGAAAAATACTATAGTTCGAGACTTGAAAGCTAAGTTTCTCTATTGAGTACCTTCAGTGGGTTTTGTACTCAAACACATTAAGTGCCTTTTATTTTGTTTTTTATGCTGTATGCCCACATCAAACAACTTTATTCTCAGTGTACTGCATACTATGTACATATAGTTATCAAAATAATGAAAATACCTACGCAACATTTATGCATTGCAGTGATCAGGATGGGAAATAATAACAGTTGAAGTGGAGGGGGGGAAAACAGGAATGAAAAAAAAAAACACTTAAATGTTTCGACCTAGTGGGTGTGAGTTCACATATTTGAAAACATCAAGGATATAGGGATATCCTTGTGTTTAGTAATAGTCAAATTTCATAGTCTTTGTCCTTTCATTTAATTTTAATTTACTAGCTGTATTCAGCAACAAAAAATGTAAATTCTCTTTTGGTTTCTAAACTTATACTCGGCTTCCACAATACACATTTCTTTTTCCTGATTTCACCGTCGCACAGTGGGGCCAAACCATGCAATTCTTAGTAAACACCCGAAAAGTGAAGTAAAAGATTGATGCGAAATAATTTGATATAATGAGACCTTAATAGTGTACACGTAAGATAGTGTGCAGGAAAGGGACTGGTAGCAGCTTACAATGACCTAATGGCACGCCTAATCTTAGTTATCCGCAGAAGACGGAGAAGCGCTGATTAATGACAGAAGATAGGAAGTTCACTTTGAATGCGTTTATCACTACAGCGCGTATAGATATTCAGCGGCTGGTATACATGGTGACACGACCCACATGTATGTATCGTTTTGTATATTTAGAATGTTGATGTGATGTGAATTAGTGCTACATAATATCATTTTTGGAAAATGTTGTGGTAATGAAAGCATATGGTCAAACGATAGAATGGCAGTTTAGTAGAAAACATGGCATAGTATGTCTGTGATTTTTTAATATGCCGTAATGGAAACACTGTTCTTAGTGTATACAAAGAAAAAACCTGCACATATATGCACCACTGGGAAATACAGCGCATGAAAATGTTTTAGGAAAAACGTATTCTGCATGTAGTGTTGCTTTTGAATGCTGCTGGGACGAATGTGAGAGCAAGTGTTAGGTTATTAGACGTGTGATTCCCATGCACGAAATAACAAAGCTGAATTTAAGTCAATTCTAGGAATTTTGCTCCCAGACTTCGTTAGGGGCTTCGCCTCCAGGCCCCATCTTATTCCCAACATTTAGTCGTACTTCTCGGGTATTCACCCGCAGAAATAAACTCTGGTCAGCCTTATTTGTTTAATGATGGCGACATTTTAAAACTACAGTACAAATATTTGCTAAACAATCTACGGACTATATGGTAGCACCATGTTAAAAATGGTGTTGATTTTTTTTTTCATTTTATTTTATTATTATTTTATTATTTTTTTTTTTAATGGGTGCACAGAAATGAGATTGGAATCAACTGTAATGAGCATCCGCTCACTCCAGCTCACAGTGTTCCAAAGCCCTGAAATGAACCCACGTATTGCACGATGAAAGATATGAAACAACCTGAACAGTCATCAGGTAAATCATAATATGTTTAATATATGTTACAATCTATTCATATACAGAACTTGTGATGAGATAAATTTTATGTATTGAAGCGTCCTTGCATCGTCACTGTCATAACGAATCCTCCACAACTTTGAAATAATTTTGAGACGCAAGAATTTTTTTTATAATTTTATTATTCTTCAGTTGTGAACTGTATAATTACACTTTTTCCGTTCACGCGAATGTAAGCCAATAGTAAATTGCCAAATCAAGGCATATTACCCACGCGCGTGTTTATGCCAATCACATAATTTGTAATATAATTTAGGCGCGAATATAAGGAATATTCCCTTTTGTAATGTAAAACTATATTTTTGATGAAATAATGTCGAAATGCCATAAATATTTCAGTCCATGGATTTTCTTTTTCTTGTAAATATATTTTATGCCCAAATCTTTATTCTACATATTGAATATATTACTGTAGCATTACCGAACTAATTGGTTTCCTTACAACTTTCTGCTTCATATTGCGCATTCCTACTTTTTGTCAAGAATTCAGTGCTTTCGCCACACTGTGCGTCACTCACTTTTTTAAAATCTTTTATTATTCTTTCTATAATTGTCAGTTATATCGTATCCTCATCCCCTCCAGTTCGTCGTCGGAGGTGAATTTGGATGATGATGACATGCTAACTACGTATAGGGTAAGTACGGGTATCTCAAGCAGTATATATAGTGAATTTAGTTATTGTTGCTAAATTTAGTGATTTAATAAATTTCTTGTTTGTTACTGTTATCATATAAATCATATAATCAAACTTGTAGGGGGAGGGAGAACAGAGGGTGCCATTCTCTTACTTGGAATTATAGCGCCTTTGGACCTCTGCGTCCATTTGAGCCTCAATTTATCACCCACTCAACAACCTAATTCATGTACTGCCCCAATCCTTGAGAATGTCACATCCTACTTGTGTCAGTATGTGTTTGCTGATAATGAATAGTACGCGATGCGGTGTCGTACACATTTCTGAGTCCAATGAAGCAGACGTCGGCGTCCAAAATGGATGATCCCTCCGACTTTCATAGAGAGCTAATTGAGGGTACACACTTAATTGGAGCAAGGTCCCAATCTGATGGGGCATAAAAAACTCGAAGGAAGCCATCATAAGAAACGAGAATTACAAATAAAAGGTTTGGATGAGACGAATTAACGAATATTTAATAAGATGTCTCGAAAAATCCTCTAACTTACGCGCCACAACTGACTGAGTAACTTAAATCAACATCTGGAACGATGTATTTCTACACTGATAGTTCGAAGAGAGCTACGTACTTTCAAACATCCGTAGTTGGGTTGCGATTTCAAGATCTCTGATTACCGTTGCCAAAGCCGTAGCGCGAAAAATATGGCGCTGGGAACCACAACATGGTTAACTGGTGATTCCAGCAGAGTAATATGGCCCGATCTTACCCCTTATTTCAAACGACAGGCTGAGGTTATAAATTGTGAATAGTAGACTGCCTAGTTCCTACAATTAAACATGTGCTGCTATGGATCATCGTTCCTTTGCCCCAATTGTTACTACCGAAGGACGAATTACTTCCAGTGATTATGTACGCATTTTAAGTGCCCAGCTGCATTGTTTCCATAATGACGCAGTCTTTCAAGACGGTAATGCGACAATACACAGCCAGATCTATTAAGACTGTTTGAAAACACATTCATGAACAATGCAGTATTCAACACCTATGATTAGTTTTGCAGCAGTAAGATCGACGAAATTTCCTCGTCTATTACCGTACACGGACTTGAGTCCTGCCTTGCAAGAAGAGTGGTCCATTTTTCCACTGGAAATAAAAATCTATGATTCAATTCCGCTACGAATAAAGGTGACTCAACGCTGTATAAATAAGTTGCATTTTGTTTTGTTCAAGTGTGTCCATTATTTTGATAATTATGTGTACATATATATATAATATACTGTACATATATATATTTGTAGACTAAAACATATTCTAGATGAATTCATTTTTAAAAATCCACGAATACTATGTACCTAATATTAATTAAGAACAACTAAATATGTTTCTAAGCCCTCAAATGCATCTTTATTAAAGTATACAGCGTTGTTCCATAAATTCTAGCTGAAACAGTATGGTAACTGTTGTCTGGCAAGGAACATTGAATGAAATGCTTAAAGCGTTTGTTTAATACGCACTAATGATTATTACGTACACTTGTCTAAAATTTAAAAATAAATATATAAATAAAAAATCGTGCCTCTAGGGAACTACATTTTCTTCGGCGGAACTACAGGCGGACTGACAAAATGTAACCGACTGATCGTTTCAAAAAACTGGGTATACGAATGGAATTGAAGAAACAATACTTCAGAACTATGTGGAAGAGAATGACCTTCTGTGCGTGTCCTGATTTATGGTAAGTGTTAATATATTATTTTTTTTTTGTTTCAGTATCAAATTCTGCCTAACAGATAAACCCGATGCCTGTAGTAATCTTCCTTCTTACCAAAGTTGTAACTTTTCCCCAAAATGAGAGATATTCAGATTGGAGATACAACAGAACAAAGGCAAAATAGTCGGCCAAGACGAAGTTGTTTCGCTTCACAGTGTGAAACTACGATAGACCTCGAAATTATGGAATTAATACTCAAACTTGAAGTAGTACATCTATAACTACTTGGACAGAGGAATAAGATTAAAGATTAGAACCTGTTTCTCGGACGCTGAATCTATATCAAAAAGCTGTTACCCGTTATATCTGACTCCTTCTGATCTATAAACATTAATATTAAAACCGGAAATGCTATTTGATGTCTTATCATTTTCGATTGCAATAGAGAAATAAAGTAAGAGGTGAAATATATTCTTGTGGTGCTATCTATCTACCTATACATATATATATAACTGTTTGCCACTATCTATTTTCGGTTTATCTGCGAAACAATCAGTGTTCCAGTCGAAAAAAAAAATATGTTCACCACTTCCGGTTGTACAGACAAATAAATATAGAGACAAAACTCATCCTCGACGCTGAATGTTTGTCAGAAAACAGTTTTTTGATCTGTTACCATCTTTTTCTCTATGTGCTGAAACCAGAAGTACTAGTAAATTTCAACTACTTTCGGTCGGTATACTGTTCCGGGTGTTTAAAATATGTTCTCTTGAGATGCTGGATCGACTGAAGAAAGAAAGAAAGAAAAAAAAACTCGCTATTTATTACCGTTCTTGTTCTATAGACACCAACGTTGAAACCGCAGATTTCCACAACTTCCGCGTTTGAATAGAGGTTTAACCGAGATGGAACCTATCTTGGGACTCTGAATCGACTGCAAGAAAGTGCTTCTCGATATCTCTTACGGTTTTTGCTCTATGTAAATCTGTATTGAAATCGCTGTAATAGAAGTTTGAACTACTTCCGGTTTTGGTACTCTGTTGCAGATAGTCATGATACTTCTGAGACGCCGAATCGTTTGCAAAAAGCAGCTTCGCATTATCTGTTATTATAGATTAAGACAAATCTGTATTACTATATTATCGAGTCCGAATTTCTTTTATAATGGAACTTTGAAATAAAAAGTCTGATATAAGTGAAGATTCATCAATCGAAAGTTTTTTAAATTACAATCGCTCTAACGAAAACAATGCTAATTATAATATTATCATGATCATCCATTTTCATTAAGCATCCGTCTCCTTTAACCTACAGAGCACGGACATGAAACTATAAAAATGTGGAACATTAAACTAAAATTCATTTCATTTCACTGAAACATGTGGTCCCGCATAATTCCTTATTGAGCTTCTCTATTGAAAGCTCAATGAGTGAAAATGCGCAGGATTATACTTGGATCGAACAGGTTGCTGGACTGTTCGCAGTATAGGAATTATTATTATATACATATCCTTTATATCCAAATAAATTTAATTTCACTATCAGAATATCCTCCAAGTACATCATAACATCACATCTATCGAACACAGTGTAATCTCGGCACTACATTGACTCCACTATCCTCATCCAGCTCGCATATACGGGCTCTACAAAAGCATTCATTCATTCATTATTCAGACTACTGGTCCTAAGCTCAACGATAACCTCGAATAGCATCTACTGCAGACCTCTAGAGAAAGACCTCATCCATGATTTTCTAACTAAAATTCAATTTTACGTAGCCATCCAAGATCCACTCCTGGCTTATTCGAAACCATGATTTTGCACCTAATACCCAAAACTTCATAAATTCTACTTTATACCTATCTCATTATTTTTGTTAGTTTTTATTCTTCACGAAATATTCTCAGTAATCTGTATTTTAAACTCCTTTTCCATTACTTTGCACAACTACATATAATAAAACCATCCGTATCCCTTTTTCTCAAGCACTTTTATCGATCAACCCAATAGTTTTATCTTTATCCATCAATACGTATACTTTCAACCTAACAATAATGTCACGTAATTCTACATTCTAATACGATGTTCACAGTTACTTTTCAACCCTTGATTTCTTTTTTTCTTCTTCTTTCTACTTTTTCTATTTCCTATCTGATAAAAAGTGTATATAATGTACCTTTCTTAGTGTTCTGTGATAATACTCTTTGGGATATTATTTGTTTAATACTGAACCCATATTACCAAGATGATGGCAGACATATGGAATTCCTATTATATCAGTTGGCAACGTAACTTTTGTTCTATAGTACATAGCATCATGAATTCATGTTGAACATTCTAAAATAAGAACCGTAACCAATATTTTTTCACGTATAATATATGTAAAGTTTACGTTTCTGGTTGTTTTACAGAAACTTCCACAGAATTTATTTCTAAATTAGTGCTATTGAAATTAACAAAGCTTTCGATAGATGTACCAGCCAGTACCATACGCAATAACTTGCGAATTATAAAGATTTTCTTGTAGAACAGTGACCTCTGTCCGTGTAAATTCTAATAAAGAAAGAATTAGACGTAAGTTTAAAAAAATGTCCTATTTTAAAAAAAATATATATTTAATATCTCTGCAATACCAAAGAATTTATATAATGCATACAATTCAAAGGAGTGGTTGATAAAAATTTTCGACACGATTTCGAAATTAAGAAAAATGAAGCACACACAAACTAACGAGAGTATTCGGTTCCATCCTCCTCCTTCTAACGTAAGATAACGTGTATTACTCTTCTGTAGCCTACACACACAATTAAGACGGATAACAGAAATTCCAATAAAATTACTACTATTAATTTAAAAGTCAAATTAAGACTATGTCGTCCAATAATTTAGCATCAGTCTTTTAGTACACACAAAAGAGAAAGAAAGAAAGAGAGAGAGAGAAACATTTGAGGGCTTCATAGAATACTTAATCTACTGCAAATGATACGCTTTTTGAAACAAACTATCATACGTTATTATTTCACCTGTGAATGTTCCGAAATCAAGTTGATTGTGTATTAAACAATTTCAATGACGCTATAGAATTACTGAAACTTTAAATATAAATATAATTAAAAATACGTAAACAAATAAATAAATAAATAAATAAATAAATAAATAAACAAAAAAAATCAAAACAGTATCGTACATTTTCACAGTGAATGCACTTTTAAATTTTAAGTTCGAAACTCAAATACTAACCTTTAAGTATGCTCCTGTCACAAAATCCATTTCTAGTGCACTAACCTGTAATGGTAAAATTGTATTAAAGCAAATGAAAGCGATTTCAGTTTAACATTATACTGAATATACTTAAATATATTTAAAGGAAGAAAGAAAAAAGTCGAATAAGTACCACTGAAATTTTAACACTAACAAGAGCCTTCATAAGATGCTTTCGAACTAAAATCTTGATTTCTGGACTAAGATCAACACAAGGTTTTTCTACCACAGTGCAGAACATAGAAACATAATAAAATTTTTACTACAATTTTTCTTAATTGCTACGAAATATATATGAAGAAAGATAGACAAATATAATAAATGAAATAATTTTAAATCTTGATTGAAGGGCTTGGTGGAAGAAAGGCCAATCCTACTCCTCCATGAAACATGAGTTTTGTGGATGAAGTGTATGCTAATGTCACCTAGTGTTACTCATTGGACTAAATGCATTGTGGAATATGCAATAATGTTCTATATCTACTCTTACAAACTAAAATACTAACGTTACTTAGATCTTTCCTACTTAAAACTGTATTTCTCTCCAAATCACAAAATTGTAGGATAGGTGTTATCCCATTCAACTGATCTGGGAGCATATTTTCCACAAAATACCTATTGAATCCACCTGCATAGATAGGGCTTACATTGATGTTGAGCTTTTGGCCACTAGTTAATGATCAGGACGGATTAGTTGGCCACTAGCTAATTATTAAATAATTATATATACGAGAGTAAGTCAATCAGTAACGGACATTTTTTTTTTTTTTCGGGTTGGCTCTACAGCATTGTGTACCCACCAAATCACAGATCACACACACTAGGTATTACCGTTGCCTTCGCCTGTGATAGGTTGCAGTGTTATCATATCAGTCCGCTTTGCGTTGCTGCGAAGTAAAGATCACAGAGCCACTTTTTGTGCGCCCAGAGAAGCAAAGTATTTACCAGTGGATTGAACAAGATTAAAAGTGGCCGATCGAGCCTGGAAGATAACGAAAGAACAGGGCAAACAGCTACAGCAAAAACTGATGACAATATTGAACGAGACCGTACCTTGATTCTAAGTAACAGGCGAGTGACTGTTGATGAAGAGGCAACCAATATGCAGATTAGTCATGGTTCTGCGTACATCATGGATAACAGGCTCAACTTTCACACAGTCTGTGCGAGATTGATTCCGAAAAAACTCGAAGAGTACAAGCAAAACGGTGTGAGAATCTGTCAGCATCTACTGGACCATTATGCTAACAAAAGTACAGCGTTTCTCAGGTGAATCATTACTGGAGCTGAAACGTGGATTCATCACTTTGAACCACAGACCAAATGTTAGAGTACAGAATGAAGAAGAAACTCAAAAGTCAATCTTCTACAGGGAAAATGATGCTCACAGTATTTTGGGATTTACAAGGGCCAATCCTGGAACATTACATACAAAAGGAGTCAGCAATAAACAGTAAAAGGTGCAGTGATATGCTGGTAAGCAATTTGAATTCTGCAATTTGTAATAAACGCAGAGATCGATTGCCGGACGGCGTTATTGTGATGCATGACAAGCGTGTCCACATACGCCGTCCACATCACTCACTCTTCA
Source organism: Thermobia domestica (assembly GCF_964235325.1). Lineage (NCBI taxonomy): Eukaryota > Metazoa > Arthropoda > Insecta > Zygentoma > Lepismatidae > Thermobia > Thermobia domestica. The sequence continues at coordinate 89,413,099 of NC_137466.1, forward strand.
GACCCTGCGTTTAAAGGTGTGAGTATCCTGCATACATTCTCGATCTCGCTCCGTCGGATTACAATGTTTGGTTCACTTCAAGATGCTCTCAGAGGCCGTCGATTCAACTCCGATCAACAGGTGAAGGAAACGATGAATTCGTGGCTTGCTGAGAAAACAAAAAACTTTTTGGCAGAGAGGATCGGAAAGGTTGTGGACCGATGGAGCATGTGCATTGAAAAGCAGGGTGACTATGTTGAAAAATAATATGAATAAAACATGTACTCTTGTAGTAATAAATAATAAAAATTGATTGCAGATACTTAAGTAAGTTATCTTCGCTTCCCGAAAACAAAGAATAGTTGTCTACCTACCAGGGTTGGCAAAAACCATAGTTTTTACTGAAAAAACAAACAAAAGAAAACTTCTTTTTGGTTTAAACTTTTTTTTTTTGTTTGTTTGTTTAAACCAGTTTAAATAATTTGCTCTATGTATTGTAGTTTGTTTCGCTTTGCTGTTATTATGCAACAACCGGTTTATGCTGGAAGGGATCACATAAGCTTAAAGCGGAATCCAAACCGCTTCTCGGATTACATCCGAGAGAAATTGTATTCCACTTGAACTCAAAACAGGGACCAATTGGCTACAAATGCAATACATCTGCCGACTCACTCACGAAGGACTCCTGGTAAAAATACGTTGTACTGATCTTTACGTGCTTGTTAATATAATTGTCAAGAGTCATTTCAGAAGACCGAAAAGATAAACAGTTGCACAAGTGAAACCATTATACAGAATTACATATGGTCAATTTCAAAATATTGATGAGAACAGAAGAACTAATTTAGTCCAAGTTAATGAAATACGACGACTTAATTTGCATATCAGTAAGAAAAGTGAATAAAGATACAAATTATTTGAGTCCACCTCGGCTATGACCCATTTATGCATAAATAAATACCAAAGATACTTCTGATTTCAATAAATGCCATGGGATTTGTATGACCCCCCCCCCAAGCAAAAAGGTACGGCATGTCGATGTATTTTATCAATAGTAAACATTATTAAAACGAAACAATATTTAGAATTTTTCTTTGATTAAAATTGCATAATAATAATAAACTACAAAAAAAATTATATTCATAAAATTGTAAAAAGAAGTTCCTTTGGTCGGGGTTTGAAAAAACCCGGGTATTTTTGAAAAAACTAAACCCACCCGGGCCCATATGGGCTTTTTCGAGTATTTTGGGGTTTAATTGTTTTTTTTTTTTTCGAAATATTTCAATCTCTTTGGGGAAAAAGTGTAAAATATGACTTATATTTCAAGATTGTCATTGACACAACTTGCAACAATTTTCTATTCACTGCTGTTTTAAGATGGCCGCCATTTTGAAATTTTACATTGGATCGCTGAGAAAACCTATACACCAAATTTAGAAACCCTCGTGCTTCTACCCTTAAAAGTCCGAAAGTTGTACCCTGTAGTGTGTGTGGTAATGGCAGGCAAACGAACAAACGTAGGTCGAGTCATCCCAGGAGCCTCAATGACGTTCGCCAAATATGAATACCAAATATATTAATTTAAAACAGATATAATTCATATTTTATAAAATAAATATTTCAAAATGTCTTAAATGAATGAGCGTAAAATAAATACTTTTATTGTTGAAGTACTCATTTCCAATGCTTTGTGCGTTCAATTGCGGGAATTTCCCGAGCACTTCTTTCACGACGGATTTTTCCCGAAAATTTAGCTTTCTTTATTGCACATCGAAACTTCCACTAGCATGGAAATTTGAATTCAGCATTTGAAATAGTATGCATTACGCAGTCTTCAAAACTCCGAGCATTAAGTTTCTTAAATTTGACAAAGAATTTTTACGTTATTGCTGGTGTTGATTCTACAGAATGCTTATTTGAAGAGTAGCAACAAATGATTGAATTAAACTGTTGTTGGAAAACCAAATTTTACTGCAGAATACCTGTATTACCATCAAAGGTAAGAAATAATACTAATAGTTTTACTGATGTATTTAAATATTTACGGGTAGTACCAGCACCTATGGCCTTAAACCCGAAAACGTATGAGGGATAACGTCCCTCGGCATCGCCGAGTTGGCGAACACATTATTCACGGAAATTATTTTCTAAAATGTAAAACTGCATATTTTACTCCAAATAGGATATAAGCATAATCCATACATTAATTTGTTCTATAATTAGCTTAAGCTAAGTTTATTATTATTATTCATTCAGTGCATTCAGAACTTTATAAAGGTCTTATGTTGAATGTTGTTGTACACTTTGACGTAAAAGCATCTAATTCGCACAAGGAAAGTCCAAAATCTGATAACAATCACTTTCAACATGATCACCTTAGCTGTACCAATAATATACTAAAAAGCTCAAAAACCCAGGTTTTTTTTTTTTTTTTTTTTTGTTTTTTTTTCAGGTGAGTCCAACCCTGGCTTTTGTGGTATAATCTCTTTGAGTAATGAATGGGGAATTTAGGTCTGAATATAATACGAATAGTATACGGGAGTGAAACGTGATAACCCACAAATGTGTATTCATCAATATTTTATGAACACTTACACTTTTACGGACATTTTCCTTGTTTTGGTTTAAGCCAGCCAACAATGCTACCTACAATGAAACCTCTTAATCTACCTTATGGAAGAAACAATTTGTTTGGTTGATTGAAATTTAGAGTTCCTTCTCAGCAGCGTGGCTATATGAGACGTGGACCAACGGTTTAAGGTAGAATCCGAACCTCCGTAATTCGTTCAAATTTCAACCTTTCCAACGGGAAATGAACCTGGAATCCCATGCAACAAAGGCGTGCACGCTTCCCAGTAGACTAGTGGGGAAGTACAAGAAATATTAGACACGGAAGACTAAGAACAAATATTTTTAACACACATTACGTGTTTATATACACGAACTTTTTTTTAAGTGTCGTGAACTATAGCTAAGTATGAGTTTCCTACCAGACTAAGTAAATTTAAATTTCCTAGTAACTTAAATCGACTTATTTGATGTTGGAATGAGTTCAAAACAAGATGGAATGAATAAGCGACACTTGATGGGATGTCAAATCTCAATGCATTTAGCAATAAAAAGATTCTCAGCAATATTTCTAATGCTACATTAAGTGTATATTTGAAAACCACAACAGATCAGTAATTGCTAGTGCTAATAGCTCGTTGCCTTTTTTCTTTCTTTCTTTTTACTTATTCTTACCTCAAAAACCCTAAGAATATATAAACCGAAGGAGAAAATATCAGGTTCGTTTGTAACTGGAATATTATGTATGTGTTGTATATGATGGACACTGCTTTATATATCAGAGTAAAGTTTGATTATGTTTGTTGAAATTTCTTGCTTATAAAAGCAACCCGCTGTTCTCCATCCTTTCGCAGTTACAAATGGCTTTTTCGTGCAATCGAAAAACCACTGACTAGAATAGGAGTACTGAATTTTTAATAATCATGAACTGACTAATTAAAAAATGTACAAGAATTTAATATCTACTAGCTGAACCGGCGCTGTCAACTCAGCGCATCGTTCTGTTATGACCATGAATCTCCTTCCCACTGTACATGTCTCCTTACACAAATAAAGGATAGGAGACTCACAAAGGAAGTGAAATGCTATGTATAGATGTTGGAGTGAGTTCGTACCAAATTTGTAGAAGTAACAATATATCAAGTGGAAATAGTTTTTGTCTAATAAGTCCATATCCGCCTGAGTACGCCTCATTGCGTCTCTTGAGACCTTTTAAAGTTGCCAGCATGCAATAGGTTTTGCCTTTCAGATTTAGGCAAAGCGCCTGCAATGTCCGTCACCCAGGGTTTGAAAAAACCCGGGTATTTTTGAAAAAACCCAACCCACCTGGGTCCATGTGGGTTTTTTCGGGTATTTTCGGGTTTTATTGGTTTTTTTCGGGTTTAATTGTTTTTTTTAAATAATTCAATCTCTTTGGGGTAAAAATGTTAAAATATGATTTACATTTTATGAGTGTCATCGTCACAACTTGCAACAACTTTCTATTCACTGCTGTTTTGAAAAAATTGCCGCCATTTTGAAATTTTATATTGGATCGCCGAAAAATCTATACAGCAAATTTAGAAGGTCTTGTGCTTCTACCCCTTAAATATCAACCTAAAAAGTCCGAAAATTGCACCTTGTAGCATGGATACCCGCTATTTTGAAAAATTGCCGCCATTTTGAATTTTATGCCGCCAAAATATATACAGCTAATTTAGTCTCTCGTGCTTCTACTTTGAAAATTTCAACTTGAAAGACCTAAAATTGCGCTTTGTAGCGTGGATATCAGCAGCGGCGCAAATTTGTCTTCAACATTGGGGGAACGGGTAAGACGGTATATATATATATGCGATGTACAAAATATTTATGAAGGCGAAAAACAATGCTGGGAGGATTACCCATGTCGGTCCCGGCGTCCTCCACAGGGGACATAAAACATGACGACATTATTATTGCTTTATAACTTTAAAATCCGACTGGCAACATTGAAAACTGTTTACAAGGGATGATTCAAATATGATCATTCGCTGTAAACAGTTTACAATGTTGCCAGTCTGATTTTAAAGTTGTAAAGTAATAATAATATCGTCATATTTTATGTCCCCTGTGTGGGACTCCGGGACAACATGGGTAGGGGGGCAGAGTTGTCTTCAACATTGGGAGGCGGTCAGATTTGAGGCTTATTCTGGGAGGTATCAATTTCATCTCACTTTCCTTTGTGACAGTTGGACACAAATCATCACATTTCTTCCTAAAAGACACATTTCCAATCGGATTATTGAGGGGGACAGTTCCAAGATTGTAAGAGATATGTCCCCATCACCCCCCCCCAGGGATTTTTCGCCAGTGGATATCAGCTATTTAAAAAAAAAAAAGCGCGCCATTTTGTAATTTTACGTTGGTATGCTGCCAAAATCTAAACAGAAAATTTAGATTGTCTCTGGTTTGTATTCTGAAAATTTAAAAGACCGAAAGTTGAACACTGTGTGGTAAAGGCAGACAAACGAAGAAATGTAGATCGAGTCATCCTAGGAGCCTCAGTGGCGTTCGCCAAATATGAATACCTAATAGCCATATTAATTTAAAACAAAGACATAATTCATCAAAATGTCTTAAATGTTTTTCAACGTAAAATAAATGGTCTTATTGTTGAAGTTCACTTTCCATGCTTTGTGCATTCAATTACGGGAATTACCCGAGCACTTGTTGCAAGACCGTTCTTTTCCGAAAATTAATTTAAAACAATTAACAAAGATAGGCCTATAATTCATACTTTATAAAGTAAATGTTTCAAAATGTCTAAAATGAAATGAAATATCCTCCAGCGTAAAATAAATAGTTTTATTGTTGAAGTACTCACTTTCGATGCCTTGTGGGTTCAATTGCGGGAATTTCCCGAAACTTCTTTCACGACAGGCTTTCCTTGAAAGTTCAGCTTGCTTTACTGTACATCGAAACTTCCATTAATACTGAAATTTGAATTCAGCACTTAAAATAGTAAGCGTTACGTAGTCTTGGAAGCTCCGAGCATTAAGCTTCTTAATTTTGACAAGAATTTTTACGCTATTGCTGGTGTTGATTCTGCAGAATGCTTATTTGAAGGGTAGCAACAAATGACTGAACTTAACTGTTGTTGTTGGAAAACCAAATTATACTGAATACTTTTGTTACCATCAAAGGTAAGAAATAATACTAATAGTTTTACTAAAGTATTTACATATTTACTGTTAGTACCGGCACCTATGACCTTAAACCCGTCAACGTATGAGGGATAACGGCCCTCGGCGGTGCCGAGTCAGGAAACATACCATTCATGGAAAGTATTTTCTAAAACATACAATCGCTTATTTACTTCAAATAGGCTATAAGCATAATCCACACATTAATTTGTTCTACAATTATCTCAAGCTATGGTGAGGGTTTTATTTATTTATTTATTTATTCATTCATTTAATCATTCATTCAGTGCATTTAGAGCTTTATAAAGGTCTTATGTTGAATATTGTTGTCTATCTTAACATGAAAGCATATAATTCGCCCAAAGAAAGTTTAAAATCTGATAAAAATAACTTTCAATGTGATCACCTTAGTTGTACCAATAATACACTAACAAAAACGTCAAAAACCCAGGTGGGTTTTAAGATGGATTTTTTCAGGTGGGTCCAACCCGAAAAAACCCGGTGGGTTTTTTCGGGCTGGGCCCATTTGGGCAAACCCTGCCGTCACCCCGCCATACGTAACTTATCTACTGGTTGCCTAACGCCGTAGTTTCGACCTGCAACAATATTAATCTTATGGGCTAAAAACTGCCCCTAAAATGTTGAATAGAACAATAACGAGACCGTTTTTGAAAATTTGAATAATAACTGGACAATCTACACAACATTTGCAATCGATCAGTGAAAACGTCATCTTTCTGGAGCCTGTAGTTTCCGAGATATCATTGTCAAAAGGACTGCTCACAAACATACAGTTTAAAAGAATTCCAAAGATGGCAGCACGATTCATTTGCATTGACTTTGGAAAAGGCTTATTAAAATACAAAGGCTTTGAACAATAATTTAAAAAATAAACTTTATATGAAAAAATGTCTACTTAAGTAATTTATTTAAAGTGCACATATTTAAAACATTTGTTTCTGTTAAACGTGAAATCACAAATAACCGTAAATCAAAGGTTTGAAATCAAAGTTTATAGGTTGGAGCTCATGCGCTCTTGTTGCTATTGTAGCATTTTAATAGATAGATAGATCGTAAATATACATATTACTTTAAGATATTATTCTAATATGAAGTAACGCCATCTCTGGCCGAAAACCGCCTCGATTTAGCGAGAAAGAGAATTTGCAAGATTCTGCAAATATTTCACATCTACTTGCTCATCATATCACGTAACGTCAGCTGACTGCCGGGATGCTTACGTTGGTGTTTCGCCCACTATTCGTGTCCCACAAATTTTCAAAAAGGCTAAGATCAGGTGATTTAGTGAGCCAAATTCATCAATCTATTCACAAACACGTGCAACTCTGTGAACGTAGTAATCGTTGTTTTGGAAACCACACACCACAGCGTGGTCATCAGGGTTGGCAAAAACCATGGTTTTTATTGAAAAAACCAAAAAAAAAACCCTTTTTTGTTTAAACCAAGTTTTTTGGGTTTAAACCAGTTTTTTTTTTTTTTTTTTTTGTTTTGTTTTGTTTTTTTGTTTAAATAATTTGCTCCATATATTCATATCATATATGAACAGAAATAAGTTTCTTTCGCCTTGATGTTATTCTGCAACAACCGGGTTATGCTGGAAGGGGTCACATACGCTTAAAGCTGAATAAAAACCGCTTCTCGAGTTACATCCGAGAGAAACTGTCCTCCATTTAAACACGGAACCAGGACTAATTGGCCACAAATGCGATACATCTACCGACTCACTCACAAAGGAATCCTGATAAAAATACGTTGTACTGATCTTTACATGCTTCTTAATATAACTGACAAGAGTCATTTCAGAAGGACAAAAAGATAAACAGTTGCACAAGTGAAACCATTATACAGAATTACATATGGACAATTTCAAAGTACAGAAGAACTAATTTAGTTCAAGTTAGTTAACAACGACTTTTATTGGTCCAAATTAAAGAAATACGACTTAATTTGCATATCAGTAAGAAAAGTGATTAAAGATACGAATTATTTGAGTCCACTTTGGCTCAGACTCATTTATACATAAATAGATACCAAAGATACTTCTCATTTCACTAAATGCCTCTCGCGGGGTCTGTATGCCGCCCCCCCCCCCCACACACACACACACACATACACAAAGTACGGCATTTCTATGTATTTTATCCAGGGTTGGCAAAAACCATGGTTTTTATTGAAAAAAAAAACAAACAAAAAACAGGTTTTTTTTGGTTTAAACCCGGTTTTTATTTTGGTTTAAACCAGGTTTTTTGGTTTAAATAATTTGCTCTATGTATTTATATCACATATAGACAGGAATAAGCTTGTTTCGCCTTGGGGTTAGTATGCAACAACCGGGTTATGCTGGAAGGGGTCACATAAGCTTAAAGCGGAATCCAAACCGCTTCTCGACTTACATCCAAGAGAAATTGACCTCCATTTGAAATCGAAACCGGGACTAATTGGCCACAAATGCGATACGTCTGCCGACTCACTCACAAAGGACTCATGATAAAAATACGTTGACTGATCTTCACATATTTGTTAATATAATCGTCAACAGTCATTAGGACAGAAGGACAAAAAGATCAATTGCACAAGTGGAACCATTATACAGAATTACATATCGACAATTTCACAGTACTACAGAGTACAGAAGAACTAATTTAGTCCAAGTCAGTTCACTACGACTTTTATTAGTCCAAGTTAAAGAAATATAACGACTTACTTTGCATATCAGTAAGGGAAGTGAATAAAGATACGAATTATTTGAGTCCACTTTGGCTCTGACCCATTTATAAATAAATAGTTACCAAAGATTCTTGTTATTTCAATAACTGCCTCTCGTGGGGCTTATATGACCCCCGTCTTCAAAAAAGTACGGCATTTCGATGTATTTTATCAATAGTAAATATTATTAAAACGAAAGAATGTTTAGAATTTTTCTTTGGTTGCATAACAATAATAATAAACTATAAAAACATCACAAAAGAAACATCCATAAAGTTACATAAAAAAGTTGCTTTTGTAATATAATCTTTTTGAGTAAAGAATGGGAAATTTAAGTCTGAATTTAGTACGAATAATATATGGGAATGAAACGTGATAACCCACAAATGTGTTGATCAAGATTTTACGAATAGTTACACTTTTGCGAACATTTTTCGTCTTTTGGTTTTAACCTTTTTTTTTTTTTTTTTTTTTTTACGAGCTGGTTTAAACCAGCCAACCCTGATTGTATCAATAGTAAACATTGAAACGAAAAAATATTTAGAATTTTTCTTTGATTGCAATTACGTAATAATAATAACTACAAAAAAAATCACAAAACAAACATTTATAAACTTATAAAAAAAAGTTGCTTTTGTAGTATAATCTTTTTGAGTAATGAATGGGGAATTTAGGTCTGAATATAATACGAATAATATACGGGAGTGAAACGTGATAACCCACAAATGTGTGTTCATCAAGATTTTACAAACACTTACACTTTTACGAACATTTTTCGTTTTTTGGTTTCAACCAGTTTTTTTTTTTTTTTTTTTTTTTTAACAGCTGGTTTAAACCACCTTGGTTTAAACCAGCCAACCCTGGTGGTCATCATTGTTGAATTAGATTTACTCTAATTCTAAGTTCTAATTTGGAAGTGTTTAGCGAGAGGTAAACACAATGAAGTCTCATAAACCAAACTTAAAGAGTTTTAGTAGAGGTTAATTCAGAATGTGAATTTAAGAGTCTGCTAGTGGATTGTCTTATGCATTGAATTAAATCAAGCACGAACACATTTCTCTGACACATACCTGTGTTAGATTCTTATGAAGATAAATATTCAATTTTGTGCTATTCAGTGGTTCTCAACGTGGGCGATATCGCCTCCCCCAGGGGGCGCTGGAACAAAAAGGGGTGATAGACTATGTAGGGTGCGTTGAGATTTCATGACTTATTAGACTTTTTCTTAGTATTATTGAACAAAGGGAATTCTCTATCCATATGCATTTTACAATTTCTTGACAACGGACTGGTAACTCTTCACAAGAACGTTGAGTGACCGATTTCACAAACATTAAGCTAACGGGGGTGGAGTGCCTGCCAATTAACTCTTAATTCCTCAGCCCCCATGTCTCATTCCAGTCAGCAATCAGCAGTATTCTGTTCTGTTTTGTTCGGTTCGGTACTGTTTTGCAGTGCGGCTCATACGAAGAAATAATACATTACCACGGAAAAAAATGTTTCCCTCCGAATAATCAGAAAGTGGTTATGTAGTAGAGCGGAGTGCTATGAAGTGAACAAAGGAATAGTATTGTTGAGTGAAATCGCTTGTGCTTTAGCATTGAATTCAGTGGAATTTTGTTAATTTAATAATGTGAGTAATTTACAGTTGATTCACAATCGATTAGTTTTAGTGTATTGTCTGGAGTTTGTACATTTTGAAGAACATTCGTCAACATGCATGAAAAGAAGTACCGTCAATATTCAACTGAATACTTGAAATTTGGATTCATCTCGTCTCTTACAAACGTACAACTTCCCTTCTGCCTTCTTTGTGAAAAGATATTTTCAAATGAAGCCATGAATCCTTCGCGACCGAAAGATCATCTGCTAAGAATCCACCCAGACAAAACCGATATAACTCTTTCGTTCTTTCAAAATCAGAAGTTAAAATTTGAAAGCCGGAACACTATGGGGAAACTGTTTGGAAAATCTGTACAGAATACCAGAAAAGGACTCCTTTCTTCTTATAAAGTGTCTATTAGTCCTAATAGCAAAATGTGGATAACCTCACACTATCGGAGAAACATTAATATTGCCCAGGGCCCGTCTCAAATACGTCTATCCAAACCATCCCCTTGAGTAATGATAATGTTTCCAGAAGAACTGATGAAGTGGTTGCTGATGTTGAGAAGACACTTATCAACATGCTGAAAAATACAGAATTTGTAATGCAGATTTGATGAATCAACGGTTCGTGATAGCGAAGCATTGCTGCTAGGTTATGTCCGTTTCATTAATCAAAATGACGAGATTATGGAGGAACTGTTGTTTGCCAAAAAACTTAACCACCGATACGAAGGGTTCTTCAATATGTAAGAAGGTGTTTTTAACTAGGAAAATATCTCTTCAGCAAACGTTGTAGCTTATGCAATCGATGGAGCCGCATCCATGATTGGACGAAATCGCGGGTTTACAGTTCATTTAAAAAGAGCTATACCTCGTGCTATGACTGTCCATTGTGTCATTCATCGACAGCATCTTGTTGCTAAAAATTTGAGTGGCAGGTTGCACGAGCCTTTGAGTTATGTTATAAGTGTTGTTAATAAATGAAGCCTCGTTCTTTGAACGACCGTCTTTTCGTAATCTCTGTAAAGAAAATGACGAAAAATTTTAACGTTTTTTTGTGCACACGGAAGTGCGATGGTTGTCAAAAGGAAAGTGTCTGCGGCGTGTTTATGAATTTTTTGACACAGTAGTTGAGTTTCTGCAGACGATTGATCCAACTTAGTGACACACTTAAAGTTCGACGTCTTGATGGCCTTTATCTGATGTGTTCGATAAACTCAATGAAGTTAACACAAAGCTACAAGGGGACAGAATGCATTTCGTTAAGGATAAGGGAATCATCTCTTCGATCATTGCTAAACTGGACCTTTTTGCAAGGAACATACGTCGTCGGGTGTTCGACCAATTTCCTAGTCTTCAAGCACCTGAAAACGAAAGAGATTCACAAGCCTTTTACTTTAATCTCAAACGGCTCAAGGCAGACATGGAAATTAGTTTTCAAAATCTCTGTACACTTAAAATACCAAATAGGATGCTCAATCCTTTTTCAGTAGATACCACAGAAGTTCACCCAGGTTCGCAGGAGCAACTCCACGATTTGAAACACGATTGCGAAGCCAAATCACTCTTCGAACAATCTGGCTATGAGTGTTTTGGGGTGAAAATGAAGAAATCATATCCTCTTCTTTCCTATGGCAGGAACTCAAGTTACTTTTAACTTTTCCTTCTACTTAGTGTACAGGGGTTTCAGTGTTGCACAAGAGATCCTCACGAAAGCGAGAAACACTGCAAATATGTGAAAGGAGTGACTTGAAACTACGGCTACGGAAACTGACATCAAATATTGTTAAATTGGCTACAGTTTCCCACGCTCAAGTAGTCATTTATAAAATGAGGGAATATTAACATTCCGGAAAAATAATCTTACTGTAATTTATTGTTATCTTTAGTTTGTAATATTACAGGAAATAAGTCAACAGCGTCGAATTTTAATGAAGTGAACAGTCAGTGCTGTTGTTTTTATTATTATTATTTCCTTTCGTTAAGAAAAATAATCTACAGGCAATAATACGAATAATTTTTTTTTAACTTGGTAATTCTTCTACTGGCTCTATCATAAGAGAGGTTAATTGTTCACACTAATGTTTTACAGTGGACTTTCTATTCCTGTAAGTTCAAAAAAATTGACTTTGTTTGTTTTTTGTTTTTTTTTCGATAAGGGACTAAACATTTTGCTTTTATCGGAGAAAAATGTAATTTGCTACGTGAGTCTTAAATTCGACCTTATTTCTTGGTAGATTGGGTTAAGATGACGGGGGGCGCTAGGCTCGAAAAGGTTGAGAACCACTGCTATAGATTACCGTTCAACTCCAATCCTGATAGAGTCTTGATTGGTGTCGAGTTAATTATTGTGCAGACGAAGCAATGAGGGCTACTACTCCTTTACTAGTCCTCTGTAAACTACATCGACCATTCACTGTACCGGCGGTAATGAACGTTCGGCGAATACTGTTTCACTGACGAAAGATATCATTCTATCTCTGCTATAGTTTAAAAACTAAGCCTATTAAACGCAAAATTTGAACTTAAGTTATTTTCATTATGACAACGGACATAGATCTTCGATTGTTTATTTTCTGAGTACCATGGACGCTCAGGTTGATAACATTAGAGCTCGTGGATGTGACGTAAAGCCACATGCACTCTGAACACTTTTCCGAGCCCGGGTTCCGGAAGTTTTAGAACAAAATTTTGGAATTTAGGAAGAAAAAATATGGGTATGCCAGCTTCTCCTAATGAGTTCATTCGTTATGTAAGTGAAGATGTCTTCAGCCGATAAGACGAATTCACAGACGTGACTATATAACCAGGGTTTGAAAAAACCCGGGTTTTTCTGAAAAAGCCCAACCCACCTGGGCCCATATGGTTTTTTTCGGGTATTTTCGGGTTTAATTGAGTTTTTTCGAAATATTTCAATGTCTTTGAGCTAAAAGTTAAAATGTGATTTATATTTCAGCCGCCATTTTGAAATTTTACATTCGATTGCCGAGAAAATCTATACAGCAAATTTAGCGTAACTCGTGCTTTTACCGTCGAAATTTCAACTTAAAAGACTGAAAATTGCGCTCCGTAGCATGGATACTCGCTGTTTTGAAAAAATGGCCACCATTTTGATATTTTACGTTGGTATGCTGCCAAAATCTATACAGGAAATTTATAGTGTCTCGTGCTTGTACTCTGAAAATTTTAACTTAAAAGGCCGGAAATTGTACCCTGTAGTGTGTGTGGTAGAGGCAGACAAACGAGGTGAGTTGGTTTTGTGATTAACGTCCCCTTCAGCAGCGAGGCTATATGAGACCGGACCTACTGATTAACATGGAATCCGAACCACATGAGCTCCCTCCGGGAAGTAAACGTGGGTATCCCACGCCGAAGACGCGTACACTAACCGCTTAGCCATGAAGAAGCTCGGCAGACAAACGAACAAATGTAGATCAAGTCATTCAGAAGCCTGACTGACGTACGCGAAATATGAATACCAAAAGGGACCTATTAATTTAAAACAAAGATACAATTCATGTTATACGAAATAAATAAATGTTTCAAAATGTCTTATATGAAATTAACATCTTCCAGCGTAAATAAACCTCCCATTTTTTCTCCATGAGAATACGGGACACCTCAGATCCCCCCTCAGCTTTCCAACACAATGCAATGAATTGTAGTCTGGTTATGAACAAAAGTATAATAGGCCGCGATGGCTCAGTGGTAGAGCGTTCACCTCTGCTGCATGGGGTCCCTAGTTCGATCCCAGCTCGCGCCAAGTGAGCTTTGTGGTGGACAAACACCTTGTGCGTGGGTTTTCTGAGAATCTTACGTTTCCTCCCACTTTCTTCATTCCGTCATTTCATTCATTTCTCATCATCACCGTCACCTTGAGATAAGCAGGCATAACCGTGAAACTAAAACTAAAAGATTTCGTTTTATTTAATGTAATTTTTTTTTCAAGAATATAATAGGCGAAAGTTCAGTAAGCACCAGCTGCTTTTCTCTCTTCGTACCCTGCAATTAATTGTACGGACTGAAGATGCCTAAAAACTTAAGATGTGCTATAAAAATGCTTTACAGGAAAACAATATGAAAATTATTTAAATCAGTGGTACAATCTACTTTCAATATTCTTCGCGCGTTTAGCAATATTTATTTATATGGCTGTATTTGCCAAAATTACGTTCGTCTGTTTCTCTTTGTGTCGTGTGTAACTGTCAGGACCAGATTTACATTTTTTAAGACCTGGACCAAAGCACAATTCTGTGCCCTAGCCTCTGAAAAAGATTATAATTCTTGTTAACTTATCTAATGTGTTGCTGGAGGAAAGGTCAGTAAATGTAGAAACACTCAAAGCCATTATTATTATTATTATTATTTAATGTTCCGGAAAGTATCCGAGTTTCCATAAAGTGCAATGGAAAAAGTAGCATTGCAAATTTCGCTCGCTATCAAGTCGAACAGGGTGGTGATAACTTCCTCGAAACTGTTACCTGCAACAGCGTACTGTTCATTCACTAATTACAGGACTTCCAGCCAATGTCAGATTTTTATCCCCCCACTTTTCGAATAAGCTGATATTGATAGCAGAAATGGAACGGAGTTAAAATACGGGACATTTCCCTGTCACGACTAAATTTACGGGGACGCGGGCCCAAAAACGGGACTGTTCCGATTTTTAAGGGACGTATGGCACGCTTAAGCGTAAAATAAATAGTTTTATTGTTGAAGTATTCATTTCCGAACCTTCTGCGTTTAATTTCCCGAGTACTTCTTTCACGGCGTGTACATCAAAACTTCCACTAGTACGGAAATTTGAGCTCAACACTTGAAATAATAAGTGGTACAGTCTTCGGAACCCCGAGCATTAAGCTTCTTAAATTTGACAAGATATTTACGCTATTGCTGGTGTTGATTCTACAGAATAATTATTTGAAGAGTAGCAACAAATGACTGAACTAAACTGTTATTGTTGGAGAACCAAATTTTAGTTAAAGAAACCTGTGTTTTACATCAAAGGTAAGAAATAATACTAATAGTTTTACTAATGTATTTACATAGTACTATTAGTACCGATACCTATGACCTTGAACCCATCAAACGTATAAGTGATAACGTCCCTCGGTGTCGACGAGCACACTATTCACGGAAAATATTTTCTAAAGTACAAAATTGCTTATTTTACTTCAAATAGGCTATCAGCATAATCCATACATTAATTTATTCTATAACTATCTCAAGCTAAGGTATTTTTTTAATTCATTCAGTACATTCAGAACTTTACAAAGGTCGTATGTTGAATGTTGTTGTCTACCTTAACGTGAAAGATCTGATGAAAATCACTTACAATGTGATCACCTTAGTTGCACCAATAATATACTAACAAATAGGTCAAAAACCCAGGCGGGTTGTAAAGTGTTTTTTTTTCAGGTGGGTAGCACTGGTGTAGCACTGGTATTTTCTGGCTGGGCCCACTTGCACAAACTCTGTATATAACAGAGTGTTATATCATGTTTCAATTCTTTACATACAATTACTAACAAGTAAACTTAGTTCTCTATTTTATTGTATTTCGTAAACTTACACTACTAAATGAAAATTAGATTTGTCTGGAAATAAAGTCTAAGATTAAGACTACTATATCATGAAGAAGTACACTGAAGGGTTGCATTTGATTACCGAGAATGAGTTGGCCTAATGCATGTAAGAAAACACACACATATCACAGAACCACTGCCTGTCTGGACTACTCTCTCTACAGCCTGTGAATGAAGCGTCTCATTTGACAGTCTTTGCACTGACGTCTTGCGTCATTGGAAAAGGACCAAAAGCGCGATTCGTAAGACTACACTACACGCCTCTTAGTCCGTCACCATCCAATTCTGATATTGTCTGTCCAATTGAAGAGAGGCAACTTCGTGTGTCGCTGTAAGCAAAGGCCTCTTCCGAGGTATCCGACTCTATATGTGCTGCTATGAAGTTCTCGTTGCAATGTCTACTCGGATATGAGTTGGGATGGGACTGCATTCACTGACTGCACCAATTCCTGTCAGCTTTGAAAGAGACTCTCACTCAAATGCATAATAGTCATCTCCGGTCGCTCTAGGTGAGGATCTTTTCCCGTCCACAGTTCTCACGCTGTGTTTCATTTTCACTAGTGCTACACCATTCGACGCACCTTGAACAGTGTGCGTCGATACATCTACAAATCCGGCAACTTCACTTACTGTGTGACCATATATATACCGAAACACAACAGCCCCTATTTTCACTACGACACTTTCTTTGCTTTGGCATACCATTCCTGTATTGCGCACCGTTGCGCACCGTCTTACTCACTTGACGTTACTGCTACGGCCGCATGGCACTGATCCAAGCACACTTCACCACTCTACTTCTGCAACGCGATCGGTTAGGGCATGAGGAAATAATCTTGTCTCTGCGCAGATGTTAATATATTTTTTTTAAAAGATGAGCTTAGTTTAAATAAAATTACATTTATATATAAAACCAGAATTCAATGTAAAATAAAAGTGAGAAATTTATTTATTTATTTATTTATTGAACAAATTCCCAGATACAGCATAACTTTGCCATTTTACACAGGGACATGCTAACAAAAGAAAGAAAAAAAACAAGACAACAATAACAACAACATAGAAAAAAAAGAGTGTAAAAGTAAAACTATTCCGTCAAAGCTCGTTTAATTGCTCTTTCAAACACTGGGTAGCTCGAAAAAATGTCCACATCAGTTGTTACTTGATTATAACAGTTTGGTATTCTATAAAAAAGAGACCTCTGTATAACAGCCAACCTAGGACGGGAAAGATGGAATAGGTGGGTATTCCGGGTGATGCGGGAAGGGACACGTAAGGATAGTTCCTGAAGTAATATTTCCGATCTTAAGCTTCCATTAACTATTTTCTGTAGATATTTCAGGTCAGAGATAATTCTGCGTACTTCAGGAGTCTGAATATTAAGATGTCGCAAGAGCTCCTTCTTAGATAATATTCGAAGTGCAGGAACACGAAAACGGACTATAGCGATGAAGAAATTGAGAACAGAATCAAGTCTGGAGAGATGTGTAGGTGCTGCCATGGCCCATATGGGAGAGCAGTATTCAATCTTGGGCGCTATTAAAGTCTTATAAAAAGTTGCTAATGAAGAAACAGTGCGTAGTTCGGTGAATCGATAAAGAAGTCCCAACATGCGCATTGAATTCTTTAGTATTGAGGAGATGTGGTCAGAGAAGGTGAGTTTTGAATCAAAGATGACACCAAGATCGTTATGACTAGCAGAATGTGTGATAGGGGAATCGTTGATGTGGTATGTGGAGGGAACAGGAGACTTTTTCAAAGTAATAGTAATACTGTCACATTTCTTACTGTTGAGTTTCAAGTGCCACATTTCACACCAGCCTGTAAGGTAATTTATGTCTTCCTGTAGAGCAATTGTGTCATGGAGACACGATATTTCTCTGTATAACTTACAATCGTCAGCAAAAAGGAGAAGGCCACTAGGTTGAGCTGATAAGTGCGTGTAGAGATCATCCATATACAGGACAAACAGCAGAGGCCCAAGTACACTCCCCTGAGGCACCCCTGAGATCACGGGTTGGGGGGTAGAAGTCGCCCCTGAAAGAACAACTCTCTGTTTACGGTCCTTCAAGTAGCTTGTGATTAGAGAGAGAAATTTGCCATGTACATTAAATCTATTGGAGAGTTTATGAAGAAGATGAATGTGACTGACAGAATCAAAGGCCTTCGAGAGATCAAAGTAGATAACATCTAATTGAGTATTGTTATTCATACATTTGACTGCACAGGAAAGAAGAGTACTTAAGTTTGAGAGACTTGAGCTTTTCGGTAGAAAGCCGTGCTGAGAACTATGGATGTAAGGTGAGGTGAATTTAAGTAGCCTGTCTTTGATTATTTTTTCACAGATAATTGATATTACAGAAAGAAGAGATATTGGCCTATAGGAGGATACATGATCTTTAAGTCCTGATTTATATATTGGGGTCACGTGAGCTAGTTTCCAACTGGTGGGATAATACCCTTCCTTGAAGCATCTATTGAATAAGATAGATAGAGGAACCGCAATAACTGAAGCAGTTTTGTTGAGAAAGAGAGGACTAATTTTATCAGGTCCAAGTGATCTATGTGGAGATAACGATAGCAAGAGAGCCAGAACTTCGCCCGGGGTGGTAGAGAGAATGGATAAGGTGTCCGAACAGATGGGGTGGAGAGGGGGGAGATGGGTCGTAGAGGGAAGGGAAGTAAATGTTTTGCAGAAGTAGTTATTGAAGAGGTCTGGTCTTTGATCATCACTCGCTTCAGTATTTTCATCTTGAACTGTTGCCGGTATGCCCGGAGATTTTGTTCTAGATTTAATTACAGACCAAAAGACTTTAGGGTTACTAACAGTAAAATCACCAATTGAGTCCATGTATTCAAAATATTTACGCCGCTGTACCTTCTTGGCAAGACTTCTAATTCTAGCAAAGTTTTTGTATGTGCAGTCACTCGGATGTGATTTCCATAGAGTCCAGGCAAGCTTTTTGTTTTTAAGAAGTTCACGAAGTTCATTGTCGTACCAGACCGGAAACCTGTTCGATTTTGATGCTTTCACCGGCACAAAGTCCTTTATGGCTGAGTGGACAACAGATGTAAATAAGTCCACAGCGTCGTCAACACTTCCTACCTCTAACAAACACCAAGGAAACAGTTCAATAGCCCGGCAGATGTCACCCCAGGGGGCTTTCTTCCAAACAAGTTGTGACCTACTTTTGAGGGGCTGGTTTGTAGTAGGGGAGGGGAGGAAATCGAAAGAAACATCCAAGGAATCGTGATCCGAGGGAAAAAGATTTCTGCATGGGACAACACAACGAGGTTCTAAGTTAGAGAGAATATAGTCAAGATTGCTATTATTGC
The DNA here is from genome assembly GCF_964235325.1 of Thermobia domestica. Lineage (NCBI taxonomy): Eukaryota > Metazoa > Arthropoda > Insecta > Zygentoma > Lepismatidae > Thermobia > Thermobia domestica. Next base: position 89,432,063 of record NC_137466.1, read on the forward strand.
GGGTATTATGCATATTATGTTGACCTAGACCAAGTCCATGAATAAAATTGTCCATGAAATAACTGTCGTTTCCATCTTTAGCGACGCCATGCTTGCTGTCCTGCCACGTGATGGAAAGGTTGAAATCACCCAATAGGATGACGTCACCGTGTGACAACGCATGCAACAGTGAGTCATGGCAAGCTTCTAAGATGTGCTTGGGGGTGGAGAAGATTAAACTTTGTGCAACTGAATAGAAGTAAAACTCCAAGGCCACCATATGTGGATTTGTGAAACATGATTCTAAAACAGAGAAATCAGTATTCGGATCGATACTTGACGCCCCTTTGATAGGAAACCCAAAATGAAAATTGGGTTATCGAATGCAAGGAAAACGGCAGGATAGAAAGAAGTCAAGTTAGCTAGCGATAGTCTACAGCCTAAGTGCGCATTCAGATACAAATCATGTAGCAAATCCCAATAAAATGCTTACAAACGTGGCAGTTTTCCCATCTATGACACAAAACACAAATGTTCCGTAATAAAACAGTCTCATATTTATTGCTTAGTTTGTATTACGTTTTGATTTAAACATATCTGAAAATTTGCACTGGAAATGAGGAATAAGTTACACAACACAGTATTGTTCATACTTACCACAAGCGAAAGAATACACAAAATGAATCCGCCAAACATTTCCATCTCTGTCAATTCTGAAAATAAAAAGAAATAAAAATATAAATGTGAAGTATTTCTTTGAAAATAAAATCTTTAGCAATTTACAACTCTCAATAGTAATACCGTTAAGTTGAAAGCTTTTAGTAAGTGTATTGAATAAACCAATTGTTGAAAATGGTTAAGAGTGTAAGAATCCATAATGAAAACAGAAATGGTGCATAATCGAAGATCAAAACTGCGCCTCAGACATCAACTCTACTACTGAACTACCACAACCTCCAACAATATCCGCAACCAGCGAAGCAAACAAGAAAAACAAAATGTTAAGTTACTGGTGGAACTAATAAAATAATGTGGAATGATGATCACTTTCCTTAGGACTGTGGAGTGTGTAAATATATCACTGACTGGTGGTCGCGAACCTACTGGGCTCGGGCAGGTATGCCACCAACAATCACCGATCCATTCACCAAGCCAGTTGTCCCCGGAAAATGGAACTCAAATTCAGCCCGAAGAAGATAATTCCAGAATATCTTCCATCACAACTCGAAGTTCGGCATCCAGACCAGCAGTCTGCTATCTGCAACCTGTCGTGAGATAGGTTGCGAACCACAAACTACCAACACAGGATGTCAACCTCCCAGTTGAGCTGCCAATGATGACTACTGAAACAGATTTGTGTGTGTAACGGCCCTACCACAAAAAAAAAAAAAAAAAAAAAAAAAAAAAAAAAACACTAACTTCCAAACAGAATTTAGCGCAACGGGGAAAAAATCCAAACTGAAAATTTTGAAAGAACTGAAGAGTGAATTTCACTTCAGAATTCGGTTGTTTCCATTCCCGGTCACACACAGAAAAGCTTTTGCATCCTTCACAGCTGTAATCTTTTTGTAAGTAAGAACATTTTTAAGTACTGCTTTAAAACCTCATCAGTATACCATACACAATGTAAACATGACTATTCTTAATTACTTAAAATTAAAGTGGGATTTTTCCATTTCTCTGCTTTGAAAAGGAACATTCAATTCACGGCTTGTACACTTTATTTGCATAGCTTTAATCTTGACACATTTTGCTGAAGAAAATAAAAAAAAATAAAAAAGTTTTGTCAAAATAGTATTCTCATTGGAATCCAATATCACCAGAGTTTTCAGTAAAGATTTCTTTAGCTTGAACAACCTTATTCAACATATAAACTGCTTGAATATTTCGAAAAAAATTATTTGACTCACTACATTATACATATTTTCAGTATCTCTTAGGTGGATAATGAGGATTAAAAAAAAAATGAAAATAGAACAGATTGGTTGCACATCATAATAATAATATTCAAATTATATTATTTTACTTTTCAATCTATGGTGAGCTAGTTTTGTTTTGTTTACCTTTTAATTTTCTTGCTGTGCGTCGACGTGAGTTGGACATGGTGATGACCGGCTGGAGGGTTTATGCATTCTTAGCTACCTCACACATGTAGCACGGTCCTCTCATTTTACCATGTTCATTTCTTTTTTACTGACCTTTTACTGACCGTATCAGACACAGGAAAACATACAAGAAAAGGCACATAAACTATCCCTAACCTATCCTAACTAAACTGACTTAACCTAAAGAAACAACACATCCATTGTCATTTTTCATACTTTAAAATAAAATCATATCTTCCTAGCTACCACATTTTTTTCCAAGAACGCTATGCTATCAGACCAGCTCTCTTACTGCCATTAAAGATTTCTGATTTATATATTCCAAATTATTTCATTAATATTATGAATTACGATGAGTCAGTCGAGGTACGGGCTGTCAACGAAAATCTCACCTTACCGGTAATTTTAAAAAATTGCACCCATATACCTCACTTAAGCCGTGCTATAGTAAAGTAATACAATGGAATTTAACTTAAATGTTATAGTTGTTTTCGAAACATGTCTTCTAAATAAGCCTTTCTCAGAATGTAAGCAAAGAAAAGAAATGAAAATTAAATAGTGAGCATACCTGCACGGGGCCCAGTAGGTTCGCGACCACCAGTCAGTGATACATTTACACAGTCACAGTCCTAAGGAAAGTGAACATCATTCCACATTATTTTATTAGTTCCACCATTACTTTATTTTATTTTATTTATTTACATAATGTAAGTTACTTATTTCTTTAATATAAAAACACTCTCTGGTCCAATACTATTTAAGAAGGAAACTTTGACACGAAGGGAGGACGCAGTTCTTAAAACATTGTGCGCACGAACGAGTGGTAAGATGTGGAGAAAATTAGAAAGTAACTTATTCTTGCAAGTCGTAAGCGAAAGTGTAAATGAAAGGGATCAACCACATATCTTCATATCGTACAAGTACTGTAGTGATTTTCCACAATCCTCATTTACGCGTACACTCAGCATATCTGACGCACCTGTTCCTGACAGATATACACTGCCCTCTTGTTTCGACTCGGTTAGGTAGCATTCGTGTTTTACTTTCTTTTTTTTACTGGCCACCTAGCTAGCACATGTTGGCTGGTGTTTTGTACAAGATCTCCTAAAGTGAATCGCGCACACCTCAAAATGATTCCTAAAGATACAGTTAATTCAGAGAGAAAAAAGTATACCGGTACATTTCATGAATTTATATATGGACCTGCACAATAAATATACACCTTTTTTCTTTTATCAAGAAGATAAAAGGGAAAAAATATTAGGGGCAAAAATAAAACATTAGGACAGCGTTTCCCAACCGGTGTGCCGCGAGGAAATGAAAACAAAATTATTAATTATATAGCAACCAAATTGCAAGACAAGAAAAATGTGTATTTGTATTTCACATTACTATGAACCTCTACAATGAAAATAAATACTGTAATTGTAATATATTATTGTACATACATTACTACTACATAGATTGTATTTCGAAAACAGAATTTTATTAATATTTAAACATTGTGACATGTCAATAAATTATTAATTTCACACTGTGTTACTTGTCTGTACATTTTTAATGTTGAAAAAAAGTATTTATTATCATTGTTATGACCATTATTGCTTCTTTATTGTTAGATTATTTCGCAACTTGAAATTTTAAAATCTCATTCTATCCTTTCGACAAGCAAACACATATACAAATTACCTCCATCTGTTTTAAAAGCACAAGAGATTTGTTTGTTCGTTCGTTATTTAATGATCTTCCTTAGTGAAATGTTGGATACAGTCTTCGAAAAAGAAAGTGTATTTTAAAAGCCTGAGTCCTATATTTCATTGGAATTGTTTTCTATTTTTGATTAGAATGAAAAATAAGCATAATGATTTACGATGGGGGGAAACCAGTGTTCGAGCTTTCTTGTCTGTGAGGAGGTCAGTAATCACAGAAAAAAAATACGATGGTATTTTCTATTTATAAGTAATAATAATAATAATAATATCTATGAATGTGCCGCGAGAATTCAAGTTACATCCGTAGTGTGCCGCAAGTTGAAAAAGGTTGGGAAACGCTGCATTAAGACAATGTTTAGCAGAACATGGTCTTGCTATTTTTCTAAAAAATGTTATAATTAGGGTAGTTTCTGTTTACCTTAGGTTACTTTCGGTCAGTTTAGGTAGGTTTGTTTAGTTTATATTGTTGTAAGGGTATGAAGATAATTTCCAATAAATTACAGAAATTCGTTGAATTATATTATTTCTAGGTTAGTTTAGTTTAGGTTAGATTTGATTATGTTATGTTCTGTCTATGTACTTGCATCTTCCATTTCTACTGTAAATTTTGAAGTTTTTACGTACTCCTGGGATCCTTCTGCTAGACATTTACCACCTTTATGGTTAATATGGATTTGGGAGGCCAAAATCGGGTAAAAACACAATTTTTACAGGGGAAATGAGTTGATCTTACGAAAATGTAATCACTAAGTGAAGGTAAGACTAAATAAATGAAAATGAAATCCCACGTTATGCCGGTTAGGCTTAAAGGAGACGCTAGGAAGGCTCTAGAACACACGTCCCCCGATATAGGTTAGTAGCTAGGTTGGTTCCTTCCTGTACCAAAGTTTAATATTTAATTCACAAAGTATTGACGAACGAGTGTTAGCGAGTGAACGCGGGTTAGAGCCCCGCAGGGCTCGTTGTTTCTGTCCTTATTACAGCTAAATGGGAAAGGAGACCTGTGTTCTAGAACTTTGCCGGCGACGGTGATGATGAGTAATGAATGAAAGGCATTTATTCCGAAGTTGGTCGCCCGCCTAGTTTTTAGTTAAAACCGCAATAAATGGTTCCTTTGTGTACCAAAGTTGGGTTAAGTGAGGTATCGCCGGACCAATTTTAGGAAATTTACCAGGTCAATTGGAGAATTTAGCTAAGTTTGTGAGAATGAATGAGTGAAAGTGAGGTTAAGAATACTCAAAGTTTTTTTTTTTTTTTATTATTATTATTATTATTTTAATGTTCTAAGCGGCACTGTATGTGGAGGCAGAACGACTATTTCGCGGAGAGGTACATTCCTTCTGATACAGTAGCGTAGAAGGCAGTGTGGAAATGGCGGCTTTATGTCAAGGCTGTGACACATCATGTCTTAGTCATGTGGAAATGTATAAGAATAACGAACGACAATCAAAAAGTAGGCGTGTAGAAGTGCAATGGGTGAAATCCAACAAATGTAACCGAATGCAGTACATTTTGGTGTTTTTTTTAAGTTTTCAAAGTGGTACGGCGACACGGCACAAAAGCCCCAAAGTTTAATATTTAATTCAAACATTGCCGAGCAAGCCTTAGCGAGTGAAGGAGGGTTAGAGCCCCGCAGGGCACGTTGTTGTATACCTTTTACAACTAAATGAGACGGTGGACCTGTGTTCTAGAACCTTGCCCCTTGCGCCAAGTAGTTCCCTCCGCTTGCGAAACAGTTCCATGTTTAGAACCGTTTATATAAGAAAATAAACACAACTTTCGCTCTCCTTATACATTATCAAGCACACAAACAAGCAAATTATTAATTTCTTCCTTGTAAATTTTCAAAATTTTGCTAGAAACAACGACCAACTTTGGAACCTAACCCAAATGAAATGGTGGAATGAAAAAAGTGGGAGGAAACGGAAGAACTCCGAGTAAACCCACGTACACGGTGTTTGTCCACCACAAGGTTCAATTGGCGGGGCCTGGAATCAAACCCGGGACCCCAAGCACCAGAGGTGAACGCTCTACCACTGAGCCACCCCGGCCCCAAGGTAATTATTAACCTTCCCTAATGTAAACAAATACACAAATATACAGGGAAAGTTGATCTCTATAAACCGTGAAGATAAGAACTAACATGGACAAAAAGGATGACATTTAGTATCTCCCCCAACTCGTTTAATGGTTCCAGAACCGAGTACCTTGTTTTTTTTCTAAATTGTCATAAAGGTAGGAGTACATGGGCCCTGGGGGCTTCTAACTCCCTTCGCTAGCTGTCCCGAGCTCAGTTATATTTTGTACAGTAAGTAGGGAGATACTAAATATCAGCCAACAAAAATACAGCGAAAAAGTACGAATTTTAACCAAAAATTCTCCCTCCCAAAATCCAAAAATATGCCGTATATTATTTCGAGATGTCAATTTTATCTGTTAATTATCCATTTTATTTTATCTTTATACTTAACTTGAACCAAACCTACATATATTTACTAAAAATAAGTAATTTTTTTTATATATAATTATTATTTTTGTCGAAATTCGGAAAATGTAATTTGTTCTCTCACTTTGGTTCACTGACTTTGGAAAAAGAGAAAAATTCATCATACATCATGCCACCCACCTATTTACGATCCTACACAATCGTATGTCACACTACAGATTCACAACAAAGCCTCCAATCCTTACACAATATGATGCAATATCACAATTGACAATGCTGGATCGAACATATAAGCCGGCCGGCAACACAATATAAAATACAAGCAAGAACAAGTTCCAACTTGCCACCAGACCAATCGCCAGTATTGCCAACACATGCCTTGAGAAAAAACTAAATAATGCACAATGTATTGCTAGTAAAATTAATTTATTAGTAGAAGACATAAAATATTAGATGGCCTTATTCCGTCAAGGTATAAATTCGGATTAATTACCTATGCGTACTGACTGATTATATGCTTGCAAACTGAAATGTCCTGGAAATGATTATTTACTGTTTATCTTACTACACAGATCACATAGTCTTACTATATGCAATAATATCATCATGAAATTCGCTCAGTGCCTTAGAAATTGTCCCTCACGGTTTAAGTTGTATTCATAGGCTCAGATTCATTTTACGAGCACTTCCTCTTACGAGTATAAACACGCGTTAGGACAAATGTCATAAAAACAACTAAGCAGAAAACACAAACCAACATATACTAGATAGTCACTATAAGCGAGAATGCTATCTAATTGAGTCATGGGCAGAATTGAAGTATATAGGGCGAGAATGTGATTAATAAGTGTCATTGTGATTAACATGAGCAGGCGCGTCAGAACGAAGAGTATGCGCATAATCGAGGAAAGTGCAAAAAGCACTTAATATCCCCCAAAATCACATATTTTAGAGCACCTGTAATTGTTTCACAAATGTAACTCTACACTGGTAAATATAAAACAGAGATATTCTTCATCGCACAGAAATACTCCGGCAGTGCAAATTAGTAAGATATAAAGTAATCTTTGATATATACTTATTCCGCCTTCTGCAGAGTCGTTTTGACAGTCATTCTAAAAGCCTGACTACTGCAGGAAACATGTGTTAGTCGAACTCTTTAGTATGACACTAATCACGGGTCAGAACGGCTCTGAAGTCAATTAATTTTAACCTAGTATAGCTAGGGCTGCCAACTCTGGACAATGAAAAACGGCACCTCCTCAAAATTCTCTATGATATGGGTCGCCTGGAGCGCTGTCATGACTGTGACGTCATCTGGTTTGCAAGAGAGAACGGAAAAGGCGCGGCTTTAAGTGACAAGTGGAAATTCTTTGTTACTTTGTTCTTTTAAATGATATCGAGAATACCTAACTGTGCAGTGTACGGCTGTAGTAATTATTATAGAAAAACTAAGGGAACTAATATAAAATAATCTAGATTTCCTCAAAAAGAGGGGGAATGTCTCCAGAAATGGATTTTAGCTTGCAGGCGACAGAACAAAATAAACCTAAAATATGGTAAGTTTTACATAAAAGTAATAAATAAATGCAATGTTAAATGAAATTATAAAAAAGCGATTTCATTATGTAGTTTCTTTTTAGTATTAATAGTATGTAATAATAGTATATAGGGCTACAGTAGCTTGTGTTGATTCTGCATACAAAAATCCAATAGTACGATTTAAAAAGACAAACTTTGAGGCAAGACCCGGATTCGAAATCATGAGGGAGGGGAACCGACAGAGGTGATCATTTCTATCATCATTTCCATAAGATATTGAGACAAAAGTTTCCCCACAGAGGCAGGCATGTAACTCGAGAAGGGAGGCATGATGATGTAAGAGGCTTACCTCCCTCCAGTTACGCAAATGGAGAGCATTGAACGCGTTAAAGTAGTTCAGGTCCCCTTTCATTCTGGAGGTCGGCATTCCTTGTAGCCTGGGTGCTAAAACGGGACGTTGCACTTCAAATTAACTAACGAATGGAAGGTTCGTAATAACGATTAACGGTTACAAAGATATATAACAATGTATTAGATCAAAAGAATAAAGTATTCACCTACCATGTCAGGGCGACATTGTCGGGACATTTTTACACTCAGATTTTGAAATTTTTGTTCATTTTAATAATAACTTTGGATAATTAAATATACATATTTAGGGGCCCCCTCCAGAGTTACAAAATTAAGAATGACTGCAGTAAATTTTAAAATAAGGTAGATTCTCGAACAATAAAGGAAGCACGGTAGCTCAGTGACAGAAGGCTCACCTCTGGTGCAAGGGATACTGGTTCGCTTCTCGATCAAGTGAGTTTCTTGTGGACAACATCGTGTCCGTGAGTTTCTCGGGGTAGTCCCGCATTCTCATTCCACCAAATTCCACATAATCATTTACTTGCATTTATCTTTTGTCTTCTTTAGTCCACGGGACAGAAAAGAGAAAACTTATCAAGAAAATTATGTAATTTTATGGTTTATATGTTTTCTAGTCTAGCTGTAACACCCCTACATCGTCTTCATCTACGCCTAGTATTTTGTTTCTTGCTTGAAATAGTCATGTTGCAATTTCTTTGTTTGAGGTGCTTTGGATATAAATATTTATTTCTATATATTTTTAGAACACAATAGTATATGTAACGTTTTATTACGTACAAATGTTTAATAATATAGTTTGTAACGGCGTAAATTTTGACACTAATATTCAGAGAACTCAGTTTCACCAAACCTTTTGTTCAAATACAAATTCTATAAAAAAAGCGATCTAACTAACTCTATGGCCTATGGAACCCGGATGTTCAATGCCGCGTTCACAAAAGCTCTCCACTGACTTCTATCCTTAGCTAACTGCATCCAGTTTCTACTTTGTATTCCAATCTCTGCGAGATCCATCTTAATATTGTCCTCCCATCTGCGCCTAGGTCTTCCTAATGGTCGTTTTCCGATTGGTCTTCCAGTCAAAACTTTGAAAGCGTTTCTACTTTCTTCCATTCTAGCTACATGACCCGCCCACCTAAGCCTCCTAGACTTGACGACCCTAACAATGTTGGGTAGACCATATAAATTATGTAGTTCCTCGTTATCAAGTTTCCGCCATTCCCCATTCTCGTTCCTCTTGGGTCCGAATATTCGTCTCAGGATCTTGTTCTCAAATACTTTCAGTCTATGTTCTTCCCTCAGAGTAAGTGACCATGTTTCGCAGCCATACAGAACAACAGGCATAATTATCGTTTTATATATTTTAAGCTTCAAATTCCTTGACAGAATTCGCGACGACAAGAGATTTTGAACCGAATAGTAACACGAATTCCCTGCTTTGAGTCGACATTTAATTTCTTCGTGAATATGATTTTCCTCTGTTAATATTGATCCTAGATATTTGAAACTATCCACTTTATCAAAAGTATTATTTAATATTTTAACGCATCCATAATTTGCTGTATTCCGGTCCCGACGCACTTCCATCAGCGATTTCAAATAAGATTACTTTTTTATAAATCAAAAATAAAAACGATGTTTAAAATATTAAATACGTGCGTCCCTGCTCAATAAAGTTTTTAACCTCCCCTGAGATTCTGACGAAACTTACATGGGAGCAACCTCTTAAAAAAAAAAAAAAAAAAAAAAAAACTGTCCAAGCATAACGAAAATATACGTACGTGCATTTCTGTTTACGAAAACCATGAATTCTCCCTTGAGATATTCTCAAAATTTATATGGGGTCATCAGTAAAGAATTCTCTTTCAAGCAAAATAATAATAACAGTAAATCAAAACCGATCAATGTGTTACGAAAATATACTTGAGCATACATAAATATATAATAATGAAATGCATTAACGACATACTGTGTTATAGATTATTCAGGCCTTATACATACTCGAGTGTATTACTTCAGATGTTTAAAAAAGAAAACAAAGAAAAGAAAAGAAAGTAAAAGCAGAAAATGTAGTGAGTAATATTGGCTTGTTCAAGCTTCAAAGTTGTTTAATATGAACTGATATTGTTGTTTCTTTTGCTATTGTAAATATCTTCCTTTGAATTCACTTAGCTTAAGCATTGATTACATTACGTTTATATAATTATAGTTTGTACTAAAATTTTTACTTCGTTCAAGATCACTATAAATAGAAGAGAAGTTTGCGTGTAAGTTACCAGCGAGCAAGCGCTTGTTAAAAGTTCATCTGACTCTCGCTCAGTGATGCCAATTCCTTCAGAGTCGTTTTCCCTTCACAAGCTTCAGAATTTCCCTCTTCCGGACAAAATTTCCCTTCATCCAAACAGTTCAAGTACTTAGCAAACGTATTTTTAATCGTTTTCGCTTCCACCCCCTCTCCCAATCTTATAACCACATACAAGCAGATACCTGACAGCCTTCCTTTGAGCTTACGCAGAATTTGACTTGATTTGTTGTTTAGGTATCTAATGCGTCGCGATAGAGGAGGGGAAAGGATATGGAAAGGTGTAGGCCAGGACCTATGTTAAAGGTGCAATCTGTCCATTTACCTAGTGTGGCTGAGGAAAAACCCTATAAATACCTCGGTCAGGACGGACAACCTAAAGAAATCATAAAAAATATAAAATAAATATTATGTAAATTTAATTTTTATCCTAGACATCATTATAGATTTTAATATTAATGTAACCTAAGGCAGGGGCGGACTGGCAACCATAGGGCCCACCCTGCTAAACTGAAATGAGGGCCCACTGTATAAAAATGTAAAAAAAAAAAATGTACTTGGCATTCTTCATATGTATTACATATAAAAGTCCATCTTCGAACCCATAAATAGTATCCCATATATTCATACAAAAGCAAAACATTAATTGCAAAAAATCTGAACTAGGAACATGTTAATAGTAACTCATACAGTGTATAATTGGCATTATATTTTTTTATTGTAAACACACACAATACCGGAATTGGTGCTTTCTGTTATTTATATAGTGCTATTGTTTTTTATGTAATGAATTTAAACCATTTATTTAAACAAATGAATGTCATGTTTTAGAAAACTCAAAATATATACATGTGCAAAAAGTAAAAACTAATCTCAAGTCAACTTTGAAACACTAAATAATTAAAGCACTGACAAAAATAATGTAAGTTTCTTTCCTCATAAATCAGTTCTAATATCAAATTGGTTGAAATTTTCTACTGAATTGCATACTGTAACCTAATATAATATAATATTAATATTAATGCCAGAAATGTATTATAATATTAATATCTTCATTATGCCCCAGTTACACTCACAATTTCAAATATCTACTTAATTATTTGGAGCTAGATACAAGATCGTCAATCACTTTATCGTAATCAAACGTATATGACCTTTCTATGTATAAAAGAATAAAGTCTTCCAACAAATCTTGTCCAAGCGATGAACGCAACCGATTTTTGAACACTTTCATAATCGAGAAAATTCTTTCACATGATACTTGGGTACACTATAGAGTTAGAACATACTTATACGCTTTATACAACGATGGATATAATGGACCATAAAGATTTAATTCGTGAAGCAGGTGCAGTGCACAAACTAGACACACTTTACACTGTCTTGCAGGTTTGCATTTCCATTCATCTTCCTCCTTACTCTGTTTCATTATCTTCCTCTTCTTCACTACTATGAGCATATTGCTCGCTGCCATGCTCATTTCTTAAAATATCCTGCTTTTTGCATATTGGTGGATTATAGTCCTATAATGACGAGCAAATTGGAGCAGTTCATCTGTCTTCCACGACAAACGACACGTAACTAGTGTTCCAATAATTGAATTGCTGCTATCGGATTTGCTCTTCGATGTAATATACAAATAAAACACGAGCCGAGGGCAGCAACTTCATAGTAATTGTTTGAGGTTTGTATAAAACAATCGTTGATAGTGGCGACTAATTTATTTTCGCTTTACCGCACTGAAAAAAACAAAAAAACAACAACAACAACGAAGACTGATCCGATTTCTTTCTTCGAAGCTTGGTCTGAGGACAATGCAGTTCAAAAGCGTTCCGGCTCCACCTCCACTTTCCACAATTACAATATCTACGAAACTATTGTTTCTATAAAACATCGCCACTCGCCGGCTTGTAAAAGGACCGGAGTAGGCAATTGTGTCCAAATCCAATAACAGCCTGAAATCTACTGTACTTCTTATATTTAAAAAAGTAGTAGTTAACGTGCTCGTTTTTAACAGCTGCTGTATCACAAACCCCACAATGTTTTAGGGCCTGATTGTCTCATAGACGGAACCTTTTCAAGTCGATAAACGTGAAGAAGAATAAGGTCTGTTCATGAAAGTTTAACTTTACGTCTTTTTTATGCAAAACACAAGTTTGCGGGAGTTATCCTGCCATATTTTTGATGCTAGTAGGTTTAATTGAGCACATCTTTTTAAAATTGGTGGAGGGGCCCACCTGTTTGGGGGGCCCACCCTGCATTTGCAGGGTAGCAGGGTGGGCCAGTCCGCCCCTGACCTAAGGTACAAAGAAAATATTAAGTATATATTTCGTATGTACTTACTTAAGAACAGCACTTCCATATTTACTGAAACGAATACGGACAATTACAAAGAAAATTCTAGCTCCTACTGTCTTTGGCTGTACACGAGGAATGTTCGTAAGCACAATACAAAGTTTAGAGATACGGAATTCTTAAGAATTAATAATTCTGTGCGCACAGTCACCAGAAAATTTGTAAACTTACACAAACACACATACACTAATGACCCAGTATTCGCCCATATATACATATTTACATTCACGACACGCAGATTTTCTTCTCTTACATCGATTAATCCTCTTCACAATCAATTTTCTGGTTGGGAAAAACATCTTCTGATTGGGAGAACCAAACTGTTACAATAGTTGGAGTGATAATTTAATTGAGAAATATTTCATCTTATTGCATTGCATTTAATTCAACAATGGGAAGATTAATTTTGATAAAAGATTTTAAATAAGCATTGTTGTAATGTTTCGAATTTGACTGAATATGTTGATCGATGTGCAATGTTGATAAATATTAACGAATGCAAAGCAAGCTAACTTGTGAGAATTTATGTGAAATACGTGCAACGGATTATGTTTGGAACAAATAGGATGTTGAATTTATACTGAATTTTAATGAGATTAATCAGATACGTAAATATATTCAATCTATAAATGATTGAAGAGAGGTTCAAATTTCCCTGGAATATTGAGAGATTACAAGCAATTTCCCTTTTTCCCTTTTCTCCAAAATTTACCCAAAATTTCCCTGCGCCAAGGGAAATTTCCCTTCAATTGGCATCACTGCTCTCGCTGGCCACGTCTGAGACCAAGATGACGTCATGCACCAGAGCGACAAGAATGTAGCACTGCATTGCATCCACCTTGTAGTCTTTCCACCATAATATGCAGTTTCAGCCTTCATTGTTTACCCGGGAGACAGGGAGAGCGGCTAAGCTATTGTAATACCGGCAACATCCAACTGGTTGACAAACTGCACGTGGCTGCTAATAACAATTTGACAGTTTTACTACTGATAAGAAAACTTGGTTTAGTTTCGAAAACGTCTATAACTTCCCATTATTATTATTATTATTATTATTATTATTATTATTATTATTATTATTATTATTATTATTATTATTATACACAGTGTAAAGGTAGGTTTTGACACTGTGCAAAATTAGAATCACAGGTTGTAAGAAATGTGCTAATAAATTACTCATGAGGAAAGAAAAACTATTTTAGAAGGTCTATTCGTTTGAGTGTCTTCATATAGTTAAATAAAAGGTACAGATCAGCACCATTGAACTTTCTTGCTCTAATTTCTTAAAAATAAATCACGTTATGCTGCAATTATTTCTGAAAATATGTATTTATGAAATATGAACAAAATTGTTTTCGGAAAAAATCGTCGAGTTTGAAGAAAACTCATCCTCAAAAATAAAATATTGGGTAAATTATGAAATATTTGTTTATGATATATCAACAAAATAGTTTGAATCGAATTTGAGCAAATAATAAATATAATAAATAAATAAATAAATAAATAAATAAAAGAAAATTATTCGTATTATAAATATTTGTTAACAAGTTATTTGTGCAACATTAGAGTCAGTGGCGTAACAATGGTCATTGGCGCCCGTAGGCAAATATTCTAATGGCGCCCGTAGGCAAATATTCTAATGGCGCCCCCTCACCCATCGAATAGGCTCATGCATGACAGTAGTAGGGGTCCCCGTATGGCCAGCCGAGTCAGCAAAAATTTTCTCGATTCTGATTGGCTGAGAGAGGTCACGTGACTTTAGGCCCCGCCCACGCGGGAAATTCAAATTTTCAGGTCACGTGGTATGATGTCATGAGTCACCCTGCGGGGAAATCCCTCATTCTCTTTTATGACCAAGATTTTTGAAATTTGTTCCCTTTTACGAGTAAGATGTGTGTTTTGATACCTCATTCTGATTGGTTGATAGCTGTCACGTGATTTTAGACCCTGCGATATTTGAAATTCGTTCCCTTTTACGGGTAAGATGAATCCTTTGGTACCACGATGCTGATTGGTTGATAGAGGTCGCGTGATCTTAAGCCCTGTGACTTTTGAAATTCGTTCCCTTTTTACGAGTAAGATGAGTGCTTTGGTACCTCGATTCTGATTGGCCGACAGAGGTCACATGATCTTAGACCCGCCACACGGTGAACAGATTACATGGGAAAACCCTCACTCATTTGTTTCCTTTTATGGGTAAGATCAATGTTTTGGTACCTCGATTTTGATTGGTTGATAGAAGTCACATGATCTTAGCCCCCCACAGCCCATGAGTGAAATATAGAGCGATATGTCGGTGATCACCCTAGACCTGGATTTTAGAATTTTGTTCCCTTTTTTGGTATCTTAAAGTTCCCATGAAGGGTTCAACCTCCTCCTTAAATAACCCTTTTTTTTGGTATCATGATATTGTACTGAAGTTTACATTAAATATTATCGTTCTCTTTGACAGATAAGATGATTACCAGCTTTCTTACCTTGATGGAGATCCTGTCCTTGAATTAGTATATTCCTGAAAGGATACATTTATTTAACAATGTTGAAAGAGGGGTGTCGCTTGTAGATTTCTTATAACACATTGTTGTGAGTTTAAGCGATTTTTTTTTTAAACGCTCAGCGTTTTATTGCTCAGCAAGCGCTTCATTAATGGAAACAGTGTTGCCAGATTTTTTTACCTAAACTGCTCCGATTCTTTTCGAAACGGTTCCGCAGAGTGCAAGAAATTTTAAACTAAAATTTTTTCGAACTAAAAAATTTTAAACACAAATTTTCGAACTAAAAATTTTGAAACAAAAATTTCAAAAAAAATTTCGAACTAAAAAATTTCAACAAATTTTTCGAAAAAAAAATTTTTAAACTAAAAACTATCGAACCAAATTTTCAAATCAAAAAATTATCGAACTAAAAAAAATTAAAAAATTTTCGAACCCAAAAAAATTTCGAACTAAAAAAATTAAAAATTTTTCGAAAAATATTTTAAACTAAAAAACTTTCGAACTAAATTTTCAAACCAAAAAAATTTCGAACTACAAATTTTAAAAAAATTTCGAACCAATTTTTAAAAACAAGTTTTGAACTAAATATGTAAACCACATTTGAATATTTTCAAATCAATTTTTGAACTAAATTAAAAACCAAATTTTGGACACTAAAAATTCTTTAAGTTTTCGAACAAAATCATGTAAACCAAATCTTGGATATATTTTCCACCTTAAATTTTCAAGATTACCATGATTTGAAAACAAGTGTTCAGGGTTTCAAGAAATAATAAAAGATATTTTTTTTTCAACTTGTTGTATTTTAACGAAAGGTATGTGGTCTTCTCATACAATTTATTAACATAATAAATACAGGATCTAGTTAATGAATATGTTGGACGCGTCATCATCTTCGAATCTTGTAGACGTATCCTGTAAAGAAAAAGAAGAAACGACGGATTACTTTAAGAATTTCTTTTTTTCTGAAACAATAAAAATGAGTAAATATTGATAAGAGAGAAATAAAACTTACTCGTAAATGATGGATCTGTTTAGGCTCATCTTCCTCCTCGGGTACGAGATGACAGCATTTCTTCCACTGATGGATGTTTATGAACTCTTCTGGGTACTGCATTTTTCTTGGTGTTGCTGCTTTATGGTCAAGATTCCTCCTTCGGTACGAGATGACTACATTTCTTACACTGATGGTGTTGGTGGTTTATGATCTCTTCTGGGTACTTCATTTTTTCTTCTTGGTGTTACTGCTTTGTGGTCAAGGAGTGGAAAAAGGAAAAGGAAAAAAGAAATGGCGGCCTCATTGGGTATTTACAGTTTTTTCTTCTTCATCTTCTTTTTCCAGTTCCATCTTCTGTTTTTTAACGTACCCGTACGGAACCGTATCATAGGAATTGAGTTCTTTAAATCGACGTTTTGTGTACTGGAAGCTGTACATTTTTTCTTCTTTGCGTGTGACGATGGTATGGTCTTTGGTCCTGCATATTTTATGGGGGATAGTGATGGTGACTTGTCCACGGCATTGATTTGTAATCATTTCTTTTAGCGTGTTGAAATTTAATTGTTGTCCTGCATTGTAGTTTAATGTAAATCCTCTAATTTTACATATGTAGCTGGTGACGTTGGTATCTGGATTGTATATTTCTAAGCTGTAATTTTTCGGTCCTCCACTGACAAATGTCTTGATGTACGCTCGTTGGCCATAAGACTCCATCTCATCCGATAAGCATCCCAAGTACGTAGAAGGTTCAATGGTTGCCTCCGCGGGCTTTTCTGTAAATATCACAGAATCCGTGTCGAAATATAAAACACGTTCCTGCAACATTTCCAGGTACTTGTACAGTTCCAGACGTGCCTGACATATTGTAAATGCGCCTAACACGACATTGGTGTTTCGGTTTTGAACAGGCACATGTTCATTGTACTCCCAGAACGCATACAACATCGTATCATTGATGGGTACAATTTGATGGAGTTTAATGTCGGGGGAAGTGAGTTTTTCATAAAATTCTTCCGGCCGATCAATAATTGTGGTCTGGCTAAAGTTTGAACGTTGCGAAAGTTTTCCCCATAATGCATTAACACAAAGCTTAGATAAACTTCTTCGTGCAGGATTATTTTCAATTTTGGTCGGATCCAATGCAATACCTTCACGCTCCAGGACGTTTTGTATGAATTTTGTTTTGTCTTCTTCGTTGACACAGGAAGCTTCTGGGCCAGCCAGAAGCTTCCATTTTCGATTTCAAAAATGTATTGATATATTCCGTGAACAAGCCACCTGTTTTCGTGATGGGATCATATTGTTCAATGTCATAATCCCAAATTTCAAAAATTTCCACTGGTTGATATCCTAATTCTATTGCTTTCTGTATTTCATATGATACCCATGTTCCAGTGAGGCATCGCTCCTGGTCATTGTGCGTACACGTTGCTGTAGGGTCTGGGTTCATTTCTTCGGCACACGCAGCACACAGTGGAAACAGTAGTTTCTTGTTACATCGGTAAGGCAGGAGACCATGATAAAGATGGCGACTTGGTAATATCGTCATTTTGATCAGACCATTGACTTTATTTATTGGTGGTATATTTTCATCACCCTGTAGATAAATTCTAGGATGGCCTACAGGGTATTTAGCACACTTATTTATGTAAGGATAAAGCGAGACAATATCGAAATATTTTATTACTTTTCCTGCTTTTTCGTCGACTTGGTGGTATAATTTCACGCAATTGGTCCTTCCTCCAAAAAAGCTATCTCTTGGATTTAATGGTCTGCGGTTCATGTACGGGTGATTCTTCAGATACGTCGCCATTGCAGGATTTTGTTTTAAGAATTGTTTAAATTCGCACTCCCACATTTCATGTACAATGTACCCCAATTCACGCAGTCTTGCATTTTTTCGTTGCGTTCGTTCATAACGGAATTCCATAGTGTCTTCTGGATTGCTGTAGATGGGCTGATTACGGCCTGTAGTAATACATACTTTACATCCGTGATAAAAGCAGCCGGCATGCTCGTAGATGTGCTCCTCTAACGTCTCAGGATCTTGGTAGTAGCCATCAACATGGAATCCCGAAATAAACACTTCTTTTTGTCGGGCCGCATGTAAGATTTGTTTTCCTTCGGTTTTTTCAATGTAGGCCAGCCATTGCATTGCAGCGATCGATTGCGTACTTCTCCATCGATAGCCATGTGTCGGTAGAATTCCAATGGTGTTGGGTTTGAGGAAATTCCGGCGGCATACTAAATTGGAAGCACTGGCAATCGTGATCGTCTCCAAGAAGGGATTCACTTTGGTTTCTGCTTCAAATGACGTCATAAACGAAACACATGCTTGTCGCAGTACATTGACATCTTGAATACAATACTTGAGAATTTCTTTCTGGAAATCAAACGTGTCATTACGATGGTCGTTGTACCAATGCATGAACTTGTTCCTGTCTTCGACGGCCATTTCATTTGCACCATAATACTTTGTTTCTGGAAGTGGTCCAATATATGATTGATTTTCTTTGGTGTTGAAGAAATGCGGGAAGTAGCCTTTGGTTGTGGGTAAATTGAACGCTTTTGACAATTTGCTTAATGCCATAGGTAGGAAGTTCAAAGAGTCAATGAACGTCAGATTATTCAAGGTTAAACTCAATATCTTGGTCCCATTTAATATGACGTCAGGTCTCCATTGACATTGTTCGACCATGGTCTTTAGGATAAAATGTCCATCGTAGTCTTTCGAGTTGTGAGCAAGACAGAAAATCCTATTTATATTGGGACGACGTTCCCGCAAGTACTGGAGAAAATCATAAACTGGATCGTCTCCTTGGAAAATATGCTGGCGCTGACCACACGTACTGCAAGACTGCTCGATATTATCGTTTTCAACACATGCGTAACATACTTGTTGTGCAACCAATAAATTCGGAACGTGTACATACGTATTATCTCCAATATTCGTGTCCTGCATAGATTCTATATCATAGAAAATCAATAAGGCTTTCTTTGCGTGCATGAGTGATGGAACACCAGGTTTCAAGCATTGGCGATCGGGAAGCATGAAACATTGATGCGATCCCGGAACAATCTTCTTACAAACATTGCAAAAGATCTCATTACAGTTATGAATGCGTTGTCCACTTCGTACAAAAGAATATACTCTGTAGCATTTAGTACATTGCTTCACCATTTTGCATACAGGTTCCCCATGATGATATACAATATTACGATGATTATTAAAACATTCTTCGCCGTAAAATTGACGATTGCAGTCGTTGCACAGCACTAGCGTTTGATTATTGTCGCATAGAGGTCTCTGTAGACATTTGGAGCACGTTACAGGACAATTTTTCACATGTCTGTTACGTTCACTATACTTTTTATGGCACGCTTCACAGTAGAACTTGGTTGCAAAACAAGCAGTTAAAGATTGGATGATGTCAAAGTGTCCAGCCAAACAAATCAAATTTATGGGAGTGCGATTTTCATCGTTGGGCCCCTCGTACATGATGTCACGGCCTGAGAAACTGGTATACACTGTAATTTTATATTCTTTGAGGTATGCCTGGAATTGTCGTATTTCATTTACACTGGCACCATGATCCAAATTGACTCCTGCATTTGCACATAACGCATTCACTTCATCGTCCACAACACATTTCGATTGATGTTTATACTGCTTATGTCGTTTCATATCTACATTCTTGTATTTTTTCAGGCCAACAGCAATAACAAGGGCGTAGGCCAGACACCTTGAATCTTGATTTTTTACACGTACAATCCCTCGCTTGCTACGTAACAATTCTTCGTTTTGAAGTATTCCTTGCCGCAAACCGCCATAGCCACGTGGAATATCCACACGATGGAAATGAACGGTGAATGGTTCGTGAAGAAGAAATGCATTGTTACTTTGTAAAACTCTTTCGAACGAGGCCCACATCGTTTCCAGTGTTAGGTTTCGTGCTTGGCGAAAACTCACCCAAAATGGCTTATTGGTGTTGCGTGGTGATATTACCGATAAACCAACCATCGCCTCATCGTCGACATTGGCTAACAAATGGTCCAGCATTGCTTGGAAACTATTATGTACGTATTGGATAATATCGGTTCCCACGGGCGGTGCGTTGAATTGAACTTCGAGCATTCTGCCCTCAATGTTAAATCGTCTATAATACCGAGTGATTTCATTACAAACAGTAAAACCCGATTCGGCCATGGTTAATAAAAGGAGAAAACAAACAAACAGGTACGATAAATATGTAATGGGAAAAAAGGAATTGAGCAGCGTGAATTTACTACAAAAGAAAAGAAGAAAGAAAAATCTTAATCATCTGATAAACAGGAAATCATAACATTCATGATAAATAATTAACTAAGTAATTCATGTAAAGGTCCTGAGTTTGATTCCTGGCGGTGACGTTCAGAATCTCATTATGAAAGCACGTGTACTAGAAATCAAAGTTTTTTTTAAATAATTATGTTACTGAAATGAGTGTTTTATTGCTGTCAAACTCGAGACCATTACATCAGCATTTAACTGACCTATCATTCTATAGTGATAAAAAGAATGCATGAAATGAATGAATGTTTTAACAGTGCTGAGATGTGACAAAGTACGCGTAAGCATTTTTTCACTCACAACGACCTTTAAATGATGCGTTTGCAAGTTGAAGAGATTCACCAAGCATTAACGTTACGCATACGTAATTGTCGAAACAAAATCTGTATAGCGTATTTTTTTTATTATTATTGTGACTAAGCGGTTAGCGTACATGGTTCGGACGTGGAAGGCCCTGGTTCAATCCTCGGTGGGTTTGCTTTCCACGTCGGGGGCATGTCAAGCCTTTTCTGTAATTTAATATTCTCACGCGTTATCATACATTCTTTTCAAAACTAAGCTAAATGGCTGACGTACACCCCTCATAATACATAAACGTACATAAATCGTCTATAATGACGAGTGATTTCATTACAAACAGTAAAACCCGATTCGGCCATGGTTAAAAATGAAAACAAACAAACAGGTACGGTAAAACAAATATGTAATGGGAAAAAGGAATTGTGCAGCGTGAATTTACTACAAAAGAAAAGAAGAAAGAAAAATCTTAATCACCTGATAAACAGGAAATCATAACATTCATGATAAATTCTTTACTAAGCAATTCATGTAAAGGTCCTGAGTTTGATTCCTGGCGGTGACGTTCAGAATCTCATTATGAAAGCACGTGTACTAGAAATCAAAGTTTTTTTTAAATAATTATGTTACTGGAATGAGTGTTTTATTGCTGTCAAACTCGAGACCATTACATCAGCATGTAACTGACCTACCATTCTATAGTGATAAAAGAATGCATGAATGAATGTTTCAACAGTACTGAGATGTGATAAAGTACGCGTAAGCATTTTTTCTACTCACAACGACCTTTAAATGATGCGTTTGCAAGTTGAAGAGATTCATCAACCATTAACGTTACACATACGTAATTGTCAAAACAAAATCTGTATAGCGTAAATCTTTTAACCAAATATTCATGCACTCATTTTTATTTAAGCGGTTAGCGTACATGCTTCTAACGTGGAAGGTCCTGGTTCAATCCTCGGTGGGGTTTGCTTTTCACATCGGATCGCTCTCAAGCCTTTTCTGAAATTTAATATTCTCACGCGTTATCATACATTCTTTTCAAAACTAAGCTAAGTGATTGACGTACACACCTCTGGCCTTGGTTCAATCCCATGTGATTGCTCGAATATCACGTTAAGCTGAAGGGGACGCTAAACTAAAATAATGCTTTCAAAGGGAATCGAACCATATTATTCTCAGGCATAGTTTCTGAAATTTTGTAATGTATTCTTTTGAAAACTAAGCGCACACATTTTCTGGCCATGGTTCAATACCCGACGGGTGCTCAGATTCAACATTAAGCTGAAGGGACGCTAAACCATATCATTTATCGTGCTTACTTCTAATGTGTGGGGGTTCCTGATTCGTACTCCCACTTTCCCATTCCACTAATTCCACATAGCGTAAATATTTCGTACTAAAAGTAAAACAGTGTATGAGTGATCCGTCCACAAATATGAAATAAAAATGATTTTTCGAATCTTGTGTGAAAAATAAAATCTCATTGAACTTACCTCAAATTCAATGAACAAAAAGTCGGTGCAGTAAAGCTTCTTAAATGAAGACACTTTTAAAAAACAGACCTTCTCACTTGACAGTTGAGAGCGGTGTGGGATTTGAAAAATGAAATTTAGATTTTTATTTAGTTCGCTGCGAAAACAATGTCATCATCAACCAATCAGAAACGAGGAAATTTATAAAATGACATCACAACGAACCAATCAAAACGCTCGCTGCTTTTGTCATGAATCACGAACCAAAACGATGTGTAACAATCGATCGTGACGTCATTCATGTTTCTCAATAGTTTCAACAAGTATGGCAATTCTGATCATGACATCATCCAAATGATTTCTACATGTCACTACTTGTCGTAACTGTGACGACATTTCATTTTCCTCATATTCCATACGAGAATGTCAATGTTTGCTTTTTTCATGAATCATGCTGACACGTTCGTAGTAAAACAAAAGTAATGTGATCCGCTGACGTTTGCATTTTCAATCATATGTACTTCTATGTCAACGCATTTTATTTTAATCCACGTTACACTGTCAGATTTATTTTCTTAAAGTATAAGTGTATCCTTTTCAAGAACCATGGTTCGAAACCCACCAAGCACGATTAAAACCGAATTCATTCATAGCTAAGCGGTTAGCATACACATCTTTGGTTTGAAAGACCTAAGTTCGATTCCTGGAGAAACATTTATTAGGATTTTTCTAAAACTTGGTTTAAATTTCTAGTTCGAAAATTTTAAAAGTTTAGTTCGATAAAAAGTTTGATTTGAAAATTTTTAGATGTGATTTACATCTTTAGTTCGAAACTTTTGTTTTTAAAAAATGTTTTAGTTCGACAAAATTTTGTTTCAATTATTTTAGTTCGAAATTTTTTTTTGGGTTCGAAAATTTTTTTGTTTGAAACTTTTTTGTTTCAAAATTTTTAGTTCGAAAATTTTTTGTTTGAAAATTTTTGTTTAAAATTTTTTAGTTTTGAAATTTTTTTAGTTCGAAAACATTTTTAGTTTAAAATTTCTTGCACTCTGCGGAACCGTTTCGAAAAGAATCGGAGCAGTTTAGGTAAAAAATCTGGCAACACTGTTTCCATTAATGAAGCGCTTACTGAGCGTTTAAAAAAAATCGCTGAAACTCACAACAATGTGTTATAAGAAATCTACAAGTGACAAGGATAGACCCCTCTTTCACCATTGTTACTTCCAGAGACATAGGCTACTAATTCAAGGACAGGATCTCCACCAAGGTAAGAAAGCTGGTAATCATCTTATCTGCCAAAGAGAATGATAATATTTAATGTAAACTTCAGTACAATATCATGATACCAAAAAGGTTATTTAAGAGGAGGTTGAACCCTCCATGGGAACTTTAAGGATAACCATAAAAGGGAACAAAATTCTAAAATCCAGGTCTAGGGTGATCACCGACATATCGCTCTATATTTCACTCATGGGCTGTGGGGGGCTAAGATCATGTGACTTCTATCAACCAATCAAAATCGAGGTACCAAAACATTGATCTTACCCATAAAAGGAAACAAATGAGTGAGGGTTTTCCCATGTAATCTGTTCACCGTGTGGCGGGTCTAAGATCATGTGACCTCTGTCGGCCAATCAGAATCGAGGTACCAAAGCACTCATCTTACTCGTAAAAAGGGAACGAATTTCAAAAGTCACAGGGCTTAAGATCACGCGACCTCTATCAACCAATCAGCATCGTGGTACCAAAGGATTCATCTTACCCGTAAAAGGGAACGAATTTCAAATATCGCAGGGTCTAAAATCACGTGACAGCTATCAACCAATCAGAATGAGGTATCAAAACACACATCTTACTCGTAAAAGGGAACAAATTTCAAAAATCTTGGTCATAAAAGAGAATGAGGGATTTCCCCGCAGGGTGACTCATGACATCATACCACGTGACCTGAAAATTTGAATTTCCCGCGTGGGCGGTGATAACTTTAGACGTTTTCCTATAATTCCATATGATAGTAATATATTCTGCTATGATACAAAGACCTAGAACCAGGAATACACCGAAAATACTTTGGACATAACCCGCCAGCATATTCAGTTGAAAAGAACTGGAAAAATAATAATTAATCATTTTACTCTAGTAATTCCTTATTTATTCACTGAATAATGATCGACAACAAGCTCACAGACAAATTAATTTACATACTTTTTTTCTACATTATTAAAACGGCTACTACGAAATATGTAAACACTTTCCATCCACTACAACATTCTCCTCCTCTTTTTTTTTATTCAGGCGTATATCTATCTGGACATTTGCGCTGCCGCTCGGAACGACGTAATGACGTTTCATCCTCGTCCTTTTTTTCTGATAATGGTGGGTGACCAAGATTCTTAGGCAAGGTTTCCGTTTCCATATACCACCAAAAATTATCAGAAGACCTATTTACTACCGTTGGTATTTTTACATTTTCTCTTGTTCGGTTATTCACTGGTAAGTCATTACGAGACACCTTAATGTTCTCTGATTTCTGTCTTCGACTACGTAAGTGGTGTACATGTACCCTTCTACACTTGTTTTCTACCCACACTTCATATAAAGAGTTACCTATACATCGAATAATTCTTCCTGGTACAAATTTTGGGAAGTGACAGGGGTTATTTAAGACCCATACTAATTGACCTTTACTGTATTGGTTCTGGTTGTAAACACCGTTGTCTTTGCTTGTATTCTGGTCATCAATGCCTTTCCTACAGTCTTGATACGTGATATTATACCGGGTACGTGGTTCATATTGGAAGAGTAAACCTGCTGGTGAATTATGCAACTTTTCCGATCGTGTGAACCTAAGTCCATATAGTAAGTCTTCCAAGATCCTTAACAACTGTGAGGAGGAACACACAGAAAGTCCCTTTTCCATTAATTTCTTTTTCATCAAACCCTTTACGGTTTGCACCGTTCTTTCCGCTAAACCATTGCTCTGGGGATGCCACGGAGGAGAATTCAATATCTTCACTCCCCTTTTTAACCAATAGTCCTTGAAGTCCTTACCACAGAAGGGCGGACCATTATCCGTTACCATGACTTCATGCCAACCAAATTTATTGAAACAAGTGTTCAACTTTGTAATCGTTTCTGAAGTATTAGTAGAGTTCATTTGCCATACTTCTATCCATTTTGACATCGAATCTACTAACAAAAGAAATTTTCTTCCAGCCAACTCGAAGAAATCTAGATGGATTCGTTGCCAAGGATGTATTGAGTCTCTCCATGATATATATTTCTGTTGTGGTGCTTTATTGTGTAGAGCCTGACAAGAAGTACATGTTTGAACTACGAGATCTATGTCTTCATCCAACGAAGGCCACCAATAATTTGACCTTGCCTCAGCCTTCATGTTTTGTGCACCTAAATGTCCTTCATGTAATATTTGCAACATCATAGATCTTAAAGAAGTCGGTATTACCAGTTTATGACCCCAAAAGAGACACTGTTGTTGCACATATAACTCATGACGTCGACGATAATAAGCTTTTAATTCCGTCACATTACCTGTAGATGGCAATCTTGAAGGCCAACCATGAAGCAACCAGTTCTTTATCTGATTAATCGTAGAATCCAGAGTCGTTTCCTTGCAAATCCTGGCGAACAAGGGTGGATCAACTGTGATATTAGTAACAAAATTTTGAGATATTTCCCAATCTCCCACTTCTTCTGACAATGGCAACCGAGACAAACAATCTGCTACTTCCACATGTTTGGAATAATTTATCACATAGTCATAATTAAGTAAGAGTAATGCCCATCTTTGTAAGCGGGGTGAAGCTAAAGTTGGTATGCATGTTTTTTCTCCAAAAATCAATTTTGCTGGTAGGGAATCCGTTTGAATCTCAAAAGGTCTACCAAATAGATATTTATGGAACTTTTTAACAGCGAATATTATTGCTAGGGTCTCCTTTTCAAATTGACTGTAATTTTTCTCAGCATCAGTTAAGGTTGCTGATGCGCAAGCTACAGTATGCAATTTTCCTTGTCTCCTGTTACAAAGTTGTGCACCAACTCCGTACGCACTACTATCAGTGATGAGAACGACTTCAGCTGATTTGTCAAAAGGTTGGTTCCATTTTGCTTTCCTTAGCATGTCTTTTGATAATTGGAATTCTTTATCATGCACATTTGTCCAAACCCATCTCTGTTTCTTTTTTAATAATTCAAATAAGTGAGGCAGTTTTAAAGAAAAATTTGGCAAATGCTTGTGAAAGAAGTTTAACATACCTAAATACGCTTTTAATTGAGACACGTCTTTTGGTGTTTCGCATTTTAAAATTGCCTCTTGATGTTTCACCATCGGAAAAATACCCCTTGGAGAAATCGTATGTCCCAGATATTCAATCTCGGATTGTAAAAATTGACATTTATCCAAACGTACTTTAACGTGATACTCTTGTAAACGTTTTAGCACATTATTAGTGCGTTCAAAACACTCTTCTCTATCATGCCCAGCTATTAAGATGTCATCTAGAAATGCAAATACACCAAGAAAATCTTTTAAAATTTGCTCTATTACCCTCTGAAATATATGGGGACTGCACGTCAATCCAAATGGTAACCGTTGTGGCTGAAAAAGTCCCCAAGGTGTATTAACTGTAAGAAAAGGTTTCGATCGATCATCAACCAATATTTGTTGATATGCCATCCGTAAATCAATTACCGTAAAAGCGGTCATTCCTAGCAAATTGTTAAAAATATCTTCTGGTTTAGGAAGTGGATAAACCATCTTTTCTAATACCTTGTTTAACGTCACCTTATAGTCTATACATAATCTAAATTCTCCATTCTTTTTCTTCACCACTACCATTGGCGTAGCCCAATCCGAGTATGATACTGGTTTCCAGATTCCTTGTTTGACTAAAACTTCGACATCCTTCTTCACTTGGTCAGCAATAGTATAAGGTAATTGGTAATATTTTCTAAATATCGGAACAGCATCAGGCCTAACTGGAATCTGACACTTGAATCCTGCAATTGGCTGACTAACAGAATCCGAAAATACGTCAGAAAATTTCTGCCTTAATGTACTCCTAATATCATTCCTCATTGTATAATTCATATTAAGAACTGTATTGTCTGCCGGCTTTTGAAACAATTCTCTCCAATTTTTAAACATGACATCAATCCATGGCCTCCCCATAATAGGATGATTTAACTTATCTGTGACAATCACCATAATCATCTTCTGAGCAAATGTATCTTTCTGCACTAATACTGTGATTTGGCCTTGCACAATTAAAGATGAGCCTTCCGCTGCCTTTAAATTAATATCCGAAATTTCTAATTGAAGATTGCTAAAATATTTGTAATATATGCTAATTGGCACTACTGTGGCAGCAGCTCCTGTATCAACCTCAAATTTCAACGGAATGTTGTTGCAAAATAATTGTATCCAACATATATTACTTCTATTTACTCTTTGTTGTTTCTCTACCAAACTACTTAAAAAAAGTGAATTTGACTGTTTTCTATTTTGGTTCGATTTCACCATGAATCGTCGCCAGTTGATAACTTTAGACGTTTTCCTATAATTCCATATGATAGTAATATATTCTGCTATGATACAAAGACCTAGAACCAGGAATACACCGAAAATACTTTGGACATAACCCGCCAGCATATTCAGTTGAAAAGAACTGGAAAAATAATAATTAATCATTTTACTCTAGTAATTCCTTATTTATTCACTGAATAATGATCGACAACAAGCTCACAGACAAATTAATTTACATACTTTTTTTCTACATTATTAAAACGGCTACTACGAAATATGTAAACACTTTCCATCCACTACAGGCGGGGCCTAAAGTCACGTGACCTCTCTCAGCCAATCAGAATCGAGAAAATTTTTGCTGACTCGGCTGGCCATACGGGGACCCCTACTACTATGACCATCTATAATTATGCGTACGTGCAGAAGCAGTCATATGAGATATGCTTTTTATATCGTTGTGCTATGTTGTTTTAAAAGTAAATTGGACAGTGTGCCCTGTTCATAAAAATATACTCATGTGAAATTCTGACATTTTTTGTGCAGTGGTAGGTAAATAAACAGTATTACCAAAACGATCTCAAAATGAACAATAATAAACCTTGTGAAACCGCTTATAAGTATTTTTTTCTATTTTTAGTTTTCTTTTAATCGATAAATTGTATACAAGATCAGAAGTGTTTTTCTCACGTTTTCTTCTGCAAATTCTTTTTATCAGATCGGAGATGTCCAATTCATGAGCTCTTTTTCGCTCAATACCGGTACTGACAAGGAAGGGTCACGCAGTGGCTCCGCTGAGATCCAAATGAGACAATTGTGTTTGCATTTGATATGTTATAATTAGCTGAATCCCAAAGTTATACGTGCCACCGGGCGGAATATCGTGAGTTACGACATATTTTGTAATGTATGAACTATTAAAAAAAAAAAAAAAAAAAAAAAAACTGGCAGAATAGTTTGAACAGAGTCATTTGTTCGGAAACGGTTGGGTAAGTGGGAAACTCGGCCAGCACGTGTACCATTGTTTTTAACGACAAACTGTTTGAGGTAAAAATCTTTGTTGCAGAGTCCCCAGCAGGGTCCCAGACGGGGTCCAACTCAAAATTTTCAAATGGCAAGGGGGGTTAAGTGGCACATCATTTGAAAAAGCTGTTGTAAAATGAAAGAAAATCCAGTAAGTCTCGACTGTCTACGACAACCCTGTGCAAAATAGCGACGGGTCAAAGTGTAAACAAAAACTTAATTAATAAGTCCATGGTCGCCCCTATAAATCCGAAACGCTAAGACAAATGTGAAAATAAGAAAGGAAGTGTGACATTATTTTCAAAATACAACGATTTAAGTTAAAACGTCTTATCCCAGGGTCCCCACATGGTCCCAGGTGGGGTCCAACTAAAAAGTTTCAAATGGCAAGAGAGGTAGCACATCGTTTGAAAGCTTTTGTTAAGTGAAAGAAGATGTAGCACGTCTCGACTTTCTACGATAAACCTGTCCAAAATTGCGGCGGGTCAAAATGTAAACAAAAGGTTAATTGAAAATCTGTGACCACCTTGAATCTAAGATGATCGATTAAAACCTATATCGAAAGGATAAGCATACCAAACTGCTAAAGCTAGGAAAACCAAATTTGGCATGAATGTTAGTAGGTGACGAAAATATACGAAATGTTCAAAAACGCGACATCTTGAGTTCAAAATGCCGCACTATGTATAGAACGCATGTCCAGCTCACACCACTGGTGTTGGAGAAGCGAAATATGGTATTTACGTTTATGGTTAATAATAGATATCCACAAAATATCAAAGAGTATAATCTGTAATCCAATATGGCTGCCAGTGTGAAAAATGAGTTTGTATATAAATATGCTATTTCTTGGAATACTGTGACCAAACCAACAAAGTTTGATGCAGCTCGATGTACTTAAATGACTTACACATGGTTTGGTACTGCTCGCCAATCTTGCAAATGATTTTTTTTTCTTTTGTATATTTGATATTGCTTGAAATATTGCGATCAAATCAACGAATGACATACAAATGTAACCAACACGAATACGTTACAATAGAGACCCCAACCTGCTGGTGCAGCAAATCTTTTATGCATGAACTACGCATGACAAAATTAGAAAAATGTCCGAAGGTATTCAACTTTTGATTAACAGTATGAGTAGGAAGTCAGAGTTGTGTGTTCATCGCATATTAGTTATATTAAAGTAAATGATGTCGAGAGAACCGTGACGAACGTGCATTAAGAACAAAACATACATGTGTTGTTACCGAATGAAATAATAGTTGAAGTGAATCGAAATTCAGTTGTTCTTTAGTCTTCTTATTGTTTTTGAATACATAATAGAGAAAAATAGAGATTTAGATTTGTACTGTTATGAATGACATAGGTTTTAAGCGGCCATCTTGGATTCAAGGTGGCCACAGTTTTTCAATTAAGCTTTTGTTTACATTTTGTCCCGCCGCAATTTTGGACAGGGTTGTCGTAGAAAGTCGAGACTTGCTCCATCTACTTTCATTTAACAATATCTTGCAAACGATGAGCTACTTAACCCTTCTTGCCATTTGAAAATTTTTAGTTGGACCCCACCTGGGACCATGTGGAGACCCTGGGACAAGACGTTTTAACTTAAATTGTTGTATTTTAAAAATAATGCCACTCTCCCTTTCCTATTTTCACACTTGTCTTACCGTTTCGGATTTGTAGGGGTGACCATGGACTTTTCAAATAAGTGTTTGTTTATATTTTGTCCCTCCGCCATTTTCCACAGGTTTGTTGTTGAGAGTTGAGACTTACTGCATTTTTCTTCATTTTACAACAGCTTTCAAACGATGTGCTACTTAAACCCCCTTGCCATTTGAAAATTTTGAGTTGGACCCCGTCTGGGACCTTGCAAGCAGTGGCGTAACAAGACGGGGGGCAAGGGGGCATTGCCCCCACCCAAAGTTCTGGTAGAAGTTATTGGGGGCGCCGGAGGCGCCTAATGATTACTTTGCCTTTTTTAAAGCAGATTGAAGAATGAAAAGTTTATGTACAAAAGGAGTGTTTTGTATGCACTGCCAAATCTTCGACAAAATATAGAGTGCAGTGCTTTGTAATATTATAACTAATGGACACTTTTTCTGTTCCTTTTGTGATGATTGTCTAGGGTAGCTTTGATACAATAAACTAAAGAAATAAAAATTATCTATATGACAGTCAAGCAGCGATATAAACATTTTCTTAATCCTTTGTCGCCCCTCATTATGTACGGGCGACATAATGCTTCGAAAGAATATAAAAGGAATTAATGTTACAATGACAGAGCATTGTAAATATATTAATTATTCCTTTCGTCGCCCCTGATTGTGTAGGGGCGCCTTCGATAGAATAAACAAAGATGTAATACGGTATTGCACCAAGGGCGCTGTAGATATATTAATTATTCCTTTTGTCGCCTCTAGTTGTATAGGGGCGCCTTCGATAGAACAAAAAGATGTAATATTGCACCAAGAGCGCTGCGGATAAGTTAATTATTCCTTTTGTCGCCCTTGATTGTAAGGGCGCTTTCGATAGAACAAAATGGGATATAATACTGCACCAAGGGCGCTGTAGATATATTAATTATTCCTTTTGTCGCCCCTGATTGAATAGGGGCGCCTTCGACAGAACAAAATAGTTTATAATGTTGCACCAAGGGCGCTGTAGATATATTAATTAGTCCTTTGGTCGCCCCTGATTGTATAGGGGCGCCTTCGATAAAGCAAAAAAGGATGTAATATTGCCCCAAGGGCGCTGTAGATATATTAATTATTCCTTCTGTGGCTCTTGATTGTATAGAGCGCCTTCGATAGCACAAACAAGTTTATAATATTGCACCAAGGGCGCTGTAGATATATTAATTATTCCTTTTGTCGCTCCTGATTGTGTAGAGACGCCTTCGACAGAACAAACAAAGATGCAATACGGTATTGCACCAAGGGCGATGTAGATATATTAATTATTCCCTTTTCCGCCCCTGATTGTATAGAGACGCCTTCGATAGAACAAAAAAGGATGTACTATTGCGCCAAGTTCGCTGTAGATATATTAATTATTCCTTTTGTCGCCTCTAGTTGTATAGGGTGCCTTCGATAGAACAAACAAGTTTATAATATTGCACCAAGGGCGATGTAGATATATTAATTATTCCTTTTGTCGCCCCTCATTGTATAGGGGCGCCTTCGATAGAACAAACAAGGATGTAATGTTGCACCAAGGGCGCTGTAGATATATTAATTATTCCTTTTGTCGCCCCTGATTGTATATGGGCGCCTTTGACAGAACAAACAAGGATGTAATGTTGCACCAAGGGCGCTGTAGATATATTAATTATTCCTTTTGTCGCCCTTGATTGTATAGGGGCGTCTTCAATAGGACAAACAATTATGTAATGTTGCACCAAGGGCGCTGTAGATATATTAATTATTCCTTTTGTCGCCCCTCATTGTATAGGGGCGCCTTCGACAGAACAAACAAGGATGTAATGTTGCACCAAGGGCGCTGTAGATATATTAATTATTCCTTTTGTCGCCCCTCATTGTATAGGGTCGCCTTCGACAGAACAAACAAGGCTGTAATGTTGCACCAAGGGCGCTGTAGATATATTAATTATTCCTTTTGTCGCCCCTCATTGTATAGGGTCGCCTTCGACAGAACAAACAAGGCTGTAATGTTGCACCAAGGGCGCTGTAGATATATTAATTATTCCTTTTGTCGCCCCTCATTGTATATGGGCGCCTTTGACAGAACAAACAAGGATGTAATGTTGCACCAAGGGCGCTGTAGATATATTAATTATTCCTTCTGTCGCCCCTGATTGTGTAGAGACGCCTTCGACAGAACAAAGATGCAATAATACGGTATTGCACCAAGGGCGCTGTAGATATATTAATTATTCCCTTTTCCGCCCCTGATTGTATAGAGACGCCTTCGATAGAACAAAAAAGGATGTACTATTGCGCCAAGTTCGCTGTAGATATATTAATTATTCCTTTTGTCGCCTCTAGTTGTATAGGGTGCCTTCGATAGAACAAACAAGTTTGTAATATTGCACCAAGGGCGATGTAGATATATTAATTATTTCTTTTGTCGCCCCTCATTGTATAGGGGCGCCTTCGATAGAACAAACAAGGATGTAATGTTGCACCAAGGGCGCTGTAGATATATTAATTATTCCTTTTGTCGCCCCTGATTGTATATGGGCGCCTTTGACAGAACAAACAAGGATGTAATGTTGCACCAAGGGCGCTGTAGATATATTAATTATTCCTTTTGTCGCCCTTGATTGTATAGGGGCGTCTTCAATAGGACAAACAATTATGTAATGTTGCACCAAGGGCGCTGTAGATATATTAATTATTCCTTTTGTCGCCCCTCATTGTATAGGGGCGCCTTCGACAGAACAAACAAGGATGTAATGTTGCACCAAGGGCGCTGTAGATATATTAATTATTCCTTTTGTCGCCCCTGATTGTATAGGGTCGCCTTTGACAGAACAAACAAGGATGTAATGTTGCACCAAGGGCGCTGTAGATATATTAATTATTCCTTTTGTCGCCCCTCATTGTATAGGGGCGCCTTCGATAGAACAAACAAGGATGTAATGTTGCACCAAGGGCGCTGTAGATATATTAATTATTCCTTTTGTCGCCCCTGATTGTATATGGGCGCCTTTGACAGAACAAACAAGGATGTAATGTTGCACCAAGGGCGCTGTAGATATATTAATTATTTCTTTTGTCGCCCCTCATTGTATAGGGGCGCCTTCGATAGAACAAACAAGGATGTAATGTTGCACCAAGGGCGCTGTAGATATATTAATTATTCCTTTTGTCGCCCCTGATTGTATATGGGCGCCTTTGACAGAACAAACAAGGATGTAATGTTGCACCAAGGGCGCTGTAGATATATTAATTATTCCTTTTGTCGCCCTTGATTGTATAGGGGCGTCTTCAATAGGACAAACAATTATGTAATGTTGCACCAAGGGCGCTGTAGATATATTAATTATTCCTTTTGTCGCCCCTCATTGTATAGGGGCGCCTTCGACAGAACAAACAAGGATGTAATGTTGCACCAAGGGCGCTGTAGATATATTAATTATTCCTTTTGTCGCCCCTCATTGTATATGGGCGCCTTTGACAGAACAAACAAGGATGTAATGTTGCACCAAGGGCGCTGTAGATATATTAATTATTCCTTCTGTCGCCCCTGATTGTGTAGAGACGCCTTCGACAGAACAAAGATGCAATAATACGGTATTGCACCAAGGGCGCTGTAGATATATTAATTATTCCCTTTTCCGCCCCTGATTGTATAGAGACGCCTTCGATAGAACAAAAAAGGATGTACTATTGCGCCAAGTTCGCTGTAGATATATTAATTATTCCTTTTGTCGCCTCTAGTTGTATAGGGTGCCTTCGATAGAACAAACAAGTTTGTAATATTGCACCAAGGGCGATGTAGATATATTAATTATTTCTTTTGTCGCCCCTCATTGTATAGGGGCGCCTTCGATAGAACAAACAAGGATGTAATGTTGCACCAAGGGCGCTGTAGATATATTAATTATTCCTTTTGTCGCCCCTGATTGTATATGGGCGCCTTTGACAGAACAAACAAGGATGTAATGTTGCACCAAGGGCGCTGTAGATATATTAATTATTCCTTTTGTCGCCCTTGATTGTATAGGGGCGTCTTCAATAGGACAAACAATTATGTAATGTTGCACCAAGGGCGCTGTAGATATATTAATTATTCCTTTTGTCGCCCCTCATTGTATAGGGGCGCCTTCGACAGAACAAACAAGGATGTAATGTTGCACCAAGGGCGCTGTAGATATATTAATTATTCCTTTTGTCGCCCCTGATTGTATAGGGTCGCCTTTGACAGAACAAACAAGGATGTAATGTTGCACCAAGGGCGCTGTAGATATATTAATTATTCCTTTTGTCGCCCCTCATTGTATAGGGTCGCCTTCGACAGAACAAACAAGGCTGTAATGTTGCACCAAGGGCGCTGTAGATATATTAATTATTCCTTTTGTCGCCCCTGATTGTATATGGGCGCCTTTGACAGAACAAACAAGGATGTAATGTTGCACCATGGGCGATGTAGATATATTAATTATTCCTTTTGTCGCCCTTGATTGTATAGGGGCGTCTTCAATAGGACAAACAATTATATAATATGGCACCAAGGGGGCTGCAGATGTATTAATTATTCCTTTTGTTGCCCCTGATTGTATAGGAGGGCCTTCGATAGAAAAAAACAAGGATCTCTTCAGCTACCGCTCAGGAAACAGACCCTGAAAAGACTAGAACACTCGCAGAGATCCGCGAAAAATTACCAATTCAACACCACAGAAGAGAAATTACGCGCAACCTACTATGAATATTTGGACAATATCATTTGCAAAATGTAGTCGATTCCATCAGCCTGAACTGAAGAAATATTGTGCAGTAGAGGATGTAATTTTGGAAGGTACCTTTTCTCAAGACATTAGTGACATTTTAAAAGAATACCACGTCAATCCGGACCGACTACAACTACAGATGCAACAGTTACTCACCACTATTCCCACTTCAAAAAATCTGAGAGACCTGCTTGACAACTTCAAAAACTCTGTAAAGAAACAAGAGAGTTGTTTCCTGAAGTGTTGAAAGTCCTTCGTCTCCTGCTTATAATCCCGGCGACATCTGCAACTGCCGAGAGAAGTTTCTCAATGTTACGGCGTCTCAAAACTTATCTGAGGTCCATAATGACCCAGGCAAGACTGAACCATTTTGCAGTTCTTAATGCATACCCAGACAGGCTTGACTCACTGGACGTGAAGGAACTGTGTAGATAATTCACAAATAGCTTCTATCGTTCAACTGCCTTCGGAATAGTGTGAATTCTGCTCTTTGAAGTGTGCAGTTTTTGTGCCGAAATGAGCTATAGGATCACAGTGGCTCGTTATTTTTTACATTGAACATTTAATCAAATTTAAACTATATTATTCCGTTCTTGTTAAATATATTGAAAGCTGGATGTTACGCACGCAAGGGCTCAAAAAACGGCTTTTAAAAAAAAGTTTCTTCCATCGCTTTTATGCCTGTCAAATTTTGAACTTTTTTTTTTTTTTTTTTTTTTAATACTTCAACTTTAATGAAGAAAGTACTTTCCACCTTTGTTTCTCATTATAAGAAGAAAAAGAGACTTAATTACTGCATTCTGAAGAAAAATAAATATGAGAAGTTCAACAATCAAGAATAATCGATTACTCATAAGAAAAGGAAGGGCAAATATATTAACCCTTTGGGGACTTTTGGTACAGATCTGAACCATGGCGTCGACCTTCGGGATTTGTTTTATAATTCTCTAGTAAAGCTTTCCACATCGTGTTTTTTGCATTCATTCAAGCAGGGGCGCATCAAAGAATGTTTCATGAGCATTTTGCAGTCACGCTTGCGACGCTTGGGGGCAATGACGTCCCAAACATGGACGAAGGAAGAAAGAAAATGATACATTTAGTGCTCTTTTTTTTTTTAAAAAAAAAAAGTCCTAACACATCGCTATTAATCCTAGGATCATGGTCCATACCTAGTTGTGTTCGTAATAAAGAAATATTTCCAACTGTACCACTCAAATTTCCCTATTGGAAATATCCCACCCAAAGTAGAAAAAGGGATTTTTCAGATCTTTTTCCTTTTTCGGGAATTCCTCCTCTCAGGGACATGTGAGTGGTACCGTTTAAAACCTACCACCATTTCAAATAAAACAAGGTACAAACCATGATCGTAGGGTAAATAGTGATTTTTCAAAAAAAAAAAAAAAAAAAAAATCTGAATTTTTTCCCTATTACACACTTTTATTGAACGTGTTTAGTAAAGTAGCTAC
This sequence comes from Thermobia domestica, assembly GCF_964235325.1. NCBI lineage: Eukaryota > Metazoa > Arthropoda > Insecta > Zygentoma > Lepismatidae > Thermobia > Thermobia domestica. The sequence continues at coordinate 89,468,922 of NC_137466.1, forward strand.
TCATAATCGCTACTTTACTATTCCCGGTCATCCCTATTTGTCGTAGGATCATGGTCTGTACCTCATTTTGTTTGTAATGATGCAACGTTTCCAACAGTACCACTACCCTTGCGCTGTCATGTACCTGAGGAGATAAATGTCCGATAAAGTTAATTTTTGAAAATTTGAATTTCCCGCTTTTCTTTATACATTTTGGGCGGGAATTTCTCCCCTCAGGTACATGATATGGACATGCAAGTGATACGATTTAAAATGCTGGTTCATTACAAACAAAAAGGTACAAACCATAATCCTAGAATAAATAGTCTTGGTGTTAGAGCTGATTTACTAAATTTCCCTCCCCATTTTTGGGTAATAGTTACTAATGTATTGTTATTCAATAAGCTCTAGCGTCAAGAATGTTCATTGTAGGACCATGGTTCGTACCTCATTTTGTTTGTAATGAAGTAACGTTTCGAACTGTACCACTGCTATGGCACTAACATGTATCTGGGGGAAGAAATTCTCAAAAAGATTTTTTCCTCACAAAAATATCTTTTTCCCAATTTGAGCGGGATTTTTTCCCTTCTGGTACATAATGGGGAAATTTGAATGGCACAGTTGGAAATATTCCTTTATTACAAATACAAAGAGTTACGAACCATGATCCTACGTTAAAGAGTCTTAACACTAGAGCTTGTTGAATAACAATAGTAGACATTAGGAAAAAATAGTATAAATGAATTTTATCACCAAGACTATTTACCCCAGTATCATGGTTCATATCTCGTTTTGTTTGGAGTGAAGCAAAGGTTTCTTTTGGGGGGGAGGGAGTAACACTCGCGTGTCCGTGTTGTGTACCGGAGGGAAGAAATTTGCAGGAAATGGGGACTTTTTTTTTTAAAAAAAAATCTTTTTTCCCAATTTGGACAGGAATTTTAATGCCTTAGGTACATATTAGGGAAACTTACAAATTAGGAAAAAACTGTTTCATTCCCAATAAAACGGGGTAATGTGGAAATCTCAAAAGGGTTAATGTATAGGGTTTTCTAGTTCGAACGAATTGTTTGTACAGTTCTTCGAATAATGTTTAACGACAAAAAAAAAGTTTTAGTGAAAAGTTAGTGGTGGGAACAATAACTGTTTTAAATGGTGGTTTAAGGTCTCGAAAAAAACTTTTTTTTAAAAAAAACGAATATCTTTTCCATGCTTTTTTGGCTTGGGATTTTTTTCTCTTAATATTTCATATTTAGTGAAGAAACAACAGTGTGTTCCAGCTTTCTTTTCCCATCATACTCTAACTTTAAAAAAATACTGTATTCTGAAGAAAAATAAAAGGTAAAAGCCACCGCACTAAGCTTTGTTGCTCCAGTTCCTTAAACTAAATCATATTATGCTGTTGCTATTAGTGAAACATTTTCTTCTGAAAAATGAACAAAATTATGAAGCCTTTTCGGCTCTAATATTAGGTATTGAAGAGTATCTGAAACAATTGTGTGATACTTTTTCTTGTCTGCCAGTTTGACTTTAAGCAACCCAAACAACACATTTCAAGATGTATAAATTTCAAGAACTTGATATCATGGTTAGACAACCAACGTGGGACTTATGAGATGCTAGTTGTATCAAAAGAGTGAAAATTTCCGTGTTCTTTCCAAAAGCCATTTTTCTTTTAACGAAAATAAAGCACGTCTCAAAAATCCGGCTATTTGGCATCTCTAGCCCGGTATATCAATATAAAGTGTAGGCCAATCTATGTACTGAAACATTTGAAGATTAATGTGGTGTAAAAGTAAAATTAAGAAAAAAAAAAGTGTGCGTGTAGGTGTATTGTGAGAATCTGTTGATCACTTTAGAAAAAAAATTGTGGTTGTGATATGCCTTCAGCCTATGAGTTCTGGAAAGTTAGAATGTGGCTTTAGTGCCGAACGTATACGGAACAATCATGTCGTACTATTTAGTGATTAATTAATAGTAAACTGTACTTCATACTTATCCCGACGCAAATCAAATGAGATCTACTAGTTTTACTAATGTACGATTCTTGTGTTGAACGATTACATTGGGTGGGTGAAGAAACTGTCTTTACTTCAAGTAAGTCTAATATTTTAATTTTTCAAATGTATAGCTGTTTTCGTAAATTACAATTATTTTCCCGCACACACGAAAAAATACATAACAGTAATACTGTAAAGATTAGTGCTAATTACACGCTGTGATGGGGGGGGGGGCGCTGTTGAGAGAGGGGCGCAACAAAAAGACTTGCCCCCTCCTATATTTGAAATGTTGTTACGCGGCTGCTTGCAAGGACCCTGGGGCATTCTTTTTTATCAGAAAAAATGTGTCCTTGAAAATGATGGGATACGTATTGTCCGAGTTTTCCATTTATCCAATCGTTTCCGAACAAATGACTCGGTTCAAACTACTCTTCCAACTTTGTAGCTTTTATATTACAAAATATGTTGTAACTCACAACATTAGGCCCGGTGGCACGTATAACTTTGGGATTCGTCTACTTATAACATATCAAATGCAACCAAAATTGTCTCGTTCGGATCTCAGCGGAGCCACTGCGTGACCCTTCCTTGTGAGCATGGCCACACCCCAAAGGCGTTATTGGGTCATACTGTTCCTGAGATATATTTTGATTAATTTTAACTTAGAGAATGGTCGCTTAACAATTGCAACTGAAACATGAAGAGTTGCATATTAACAAAGCACAGTCAACAGTTTTCGGAGTGCTGTCTTGAAAAATGTCTCTGAAAGTCAACACTTCTAGTGGAAAGTCACTGGATAAATTGTCTGCATACAGAAGCGCAAAGTCATAAGACTGCTTGGTGACCTCTTCTTCAGGAATGGTTCGTAACATTGACGGGCATAAGAACGAAAATATTTCACGAAGTTCCCTCATTCTTTTGTACCCTTATGTTTACTGCTACGGAGTCGAGGATAGGCAATAGCACTTTGATCTCGAATTCTCTGACAGGGCCAGTAAATCCATCAAAGAATATTTTCGGCACTGGCTTCCTTCTTTCTTCTAACTTATCTGAAACACCAAATTAACGCGCGCGCTAGCACTGGCTTTCTCGAATACGTGAGACATATTTTTTCTAAGGCTAGATTTAGACGGAAGCATTTATCGTAGCAAAAATCGTATCATCGATATCCTACCGCGTAAAGTAGCAAATGCTATAGCATTTCCAATGCCATGGCATTTCTTGTCGATAGAACCTGCTCTATTTCGTAGAAATTTCCCCAGTAATTCTGGTCCGATTGCAGCGCCGTGGTGTGTTAAAAGGATGCGAAAGATTTTGTGCCAAATCTCCATGAACTTTGTTTTGTGTGGGAAATTTAATTGTAGTAAAGAAAAATTAGTTGGAGTAGGGATGCTCTTTGTCCACATACTTGTTTGTCGTTTTCGTTTTTTAATATAATCGGCGAGAACTGTTGTTACAACCACTATAGCTTTAACTACCACACGCTTTAGTTTCGGAGCCATAAATGCGCTCTTATCCAGTCATTTGTTTGCTACATCACGACAAGATGCTTATCAAAATGCTACCATGTAAAAGCACCATATATTTTTGATGCCATAGAATATTATTCGAGATTTTTGGCAGCACATCTGCTACGATAAATGCTTCCGTCTAAAACTAGCCTAAGAACTTGCATCATTGTACAGCATTTTTTCAATTCTCGTTGACACTCTGACAAGCTCATACTAGGGCTCTGCATCTTTTTTGACACAACATTAATGCTTCTTAGAATTTTTTCACACAATACAAGCATTGCCATGAAATCGAATCTTTTCATTTTTCGTCTATAACGAGCTGCTTCTGTCAGTTCTTTTTGTGTTCCAGTAAGGCACATGACTAAGGCATTTCATAATGTCCGCATCTCTATTTCTTAGTGCGAACACGGCACAATGACGTCAACCTCAGCATTTTGAGAGAGTTTCTTCAGTGTCGTTTCATTTTCCGAAGACGTATCCTCGGGAATACAGTCTTGTAAAATCTTCCAGCGTTCCCCGCTGCTACCAAACAAATTACATATATCTTGTAGAGTGGCAAAGAAATTAACAGCTTTCTGTGTTAACCTTTGCAGCATCCGATAACATGAGGTTCAGATTATGTGCTGCGCAGTGAACATATATGGTATTCTTGGCATGTTTTTGAATCCGCGTTAGCAAACCAGAAATACGACCACTCATCACTGCTGCTCCATTGTAGCCTTGCCCTCTGCATTTCGTAATGTTAATCTCATTTTCTAATAGGACTTTTAGTATTAAATCTTCATAATTTTCTGCATAGTGTTTGTTCCTATCATAAAATCCGAGAAAGCTTTCTACAATTTCGAACAGTGGGAAATGATCACTAGGTTTAGAGGATAACTCAACATAACGAATGGTGTTGCTACTTGCTCGATTTTTGGTCAGTATAATCCTCATCAATTTAACATTACATCTTAGTATCAGAAGCGGATGAAGGCAAAATTTTCACCCGGCCAAAGTGTCTTGTTGTCGCCCCCTACATAGTCGTAGCCTATATACTTTACATTTTATTATAGTGATATTAGAAAATACGTTAGAAAATTTATTTTGGGGCGCTCGTTTGCGCGCCCCCTAACTTTGTTACCCGGGTAGTTCCACGGTTTGTCCGACTCTTGGTGCTAAAACTTGGTTCTGTGTGGCCTCAGTACATGGTAATTGTGCCTCATAATCATGGTAACTTCTTTTAATTCGTTTTAATCCAGATCTAATAGGTCATAGAATTTGTCATTATTGTTGAAAGCCTGTTGTGCAGGGAATTTTATTTAAAGTTAGTAAGCTCAGTACTTGTTATATAGGACTGATATCATATTAATACAGCAGGATTAATTTCTTAATCGTATAGTGCTCTAACCTCGACTAATTTACAGTAATGCCAATAATTTGATACACAAATGTAATAAACTGCGAGCGAAGTGAGCAGGAATTTTTATTCTCGCCATGTTGGGAAATGAAAACCGCGAAAACTTAGAGCTTCATTTATATAATTTGCTTCTTTTTTTATTAAAAACCTGTGGCGCCCCCTAATATACCGAAAGGCCCTGCGCCCGTAGGCAATGCCTACCCTGTCTACCCTATTGCTATGCCACTGATTAGGGTTATTAATGGCATAAGGAATTCGTCTGAGTAGTTTTTTTTTTTTTTTTTTTTTTTTTGAGAAAAAGTCACCTCCAAGAATAAACTACCACTTATAATTTTTTGCATGGCAAAATACGGTATTTCATATTGCTAGGCAGGGGTGCATACCAAGGATCATCCGGGTCTACCCGAAATCCGATTTTTTCTGTAAATTTAATTTAATTTTAGGGATAATTAAACAAATATTAATATAAGGTATACTCATGTTGAATTTAGACTCCCGGCAGAAACTCACCCCCAAGAATAACTACTTCTTGTGGATTTTTAAGAGATAAATGAGTTATGGGATATTGTCAGGTTATTAATGAAATATTTACGTGTTTACGATATATAAACAAAATGGTGTGTGTCGTTTTTAAGAAAACAGTCTGGAAAACTTACCTCTAAGAATAAACTACCTTTTCCTGATTTTTCCTAGAAAAGCGACTTATGACACATTTTATAGGGTTGTTAGTGGAGCATTGAGTTATGAAATATAAACGAAATCGTTAGACTTTTTTTTTTTTTTTTTTGTCTGAAAATCACAAATATTAATTTTCACCCTTCAGTAGACTAGTAAGAAAATTAAACAAACGTCCCTAGGGAATCTTATAAAAACTTTAAAAGTTTTAAATTTGGTCTTGATATGTTGAGCTGTATGACCTCTAGGTGAATAAATTTACTCAGGGGCGAACACAGACAAATGGACAGATATTTTAAAAAAATATTTTTTTTCGGCATTTTAAGATCATAGAATGTGTAAATTCGCTGAAATCTCGAATTTATTTTTTTCACTTTCACCATCACCGTAAAAACAGTGTAACTAGAGGAAAAACGAAGAAAAAACTAAGACCACCTTCAGACAGGCATACAATAGCATATAGTAGCTGATAAAACAGCAATTCTGTGTATCCAGTTAGATAAATGAGCGTTGATGATTAAAATGTATCAATGGCGTAGGCAGGATGCTGACTCGGCTCAAGCCTCTCCCCTTTAGTACAGTGATACCGAAATGAATTCTGAATTCATGTAGTATGTTCCATATGTGGTTCTTTTATATAGACATGTTACGACCAGAAATGTAATATGGCTTATATGGGAGTATAAGGCGTGTACCCACCTAATACTTCCATAATCCATCGTACACTCACCTTAAATTTACGAAAGAACGAGTATACACGGAGTTGAATATACGCTATATTTTTTAGAACAGTCTATCCAGTGGCGAATCTAGCTCCGGTCAACAGGGGCCTAGGGCCCCAGTTTTGAGTGACAAAAATAGTAAACTCATGATATACTTATCATAGTCTGTGTTCTGGCTGACCCCTCAGGCCTTACCTTCTAGATTCGCCACTGAGTTTATCGTATCGTATCGTATAAATTCTAACATTACCTTACTGGTTATGACTCTTTTATATAGATAATTTGTCACGAAAAACAAGTTTTACAAATACTTAAATAAAACCTCACTTCCCATAAGCTGTATTTTTAACCCGATTCTTTATTCAGGAAATGTTAAATGTGAGTATTCTTGTAAGTTGGAGGTGTGAAATTCAGTATATAAACTCATAATCAAAAATAAGGTTACATGCGTTGCCGCGTTTTCGACAATTCTGCTTCTAAAACGAAAAGAGAGACAATTTTTACAATATTCAAATTTCCAGTTTTATATTCACTAAACATTATTCTTCCCGTGCGTAGAATGGGCATTTCTATTCGTTCTATAATAAACACTCGTCTCTTGACTTTAGTAAACATGTTTAAATAAATCTAAGAGTCGACATACATTTGGAGGCGGCCAGGCCCCCATTCCCTATTCTCATCTGTGTACAACTGATATCAATATTTAGTTTTTGTAGCCGTAGCCGTGCAAATTAAAAAGTCTATTTTCCAGAGGTACGTGATACCAAAAGGTAGTAAGATTAATCTAGCTGTTAAACTTAATTTTGAAATATCTCCTAAAGCGGCGTATTCACCTAGTCAATTTGTGATCAACTCAATTGAACTAACGACACCAGGGTGGAAAAAAATCACGATTTTTTAAAAAAAAATCATTTTTGTTGATTTTTTTGATTTAAATCGATTTTTTTTATTTAAATCAAATCTTTCTCCTCGTATAATACAAGTCACAAACTGAAGAAAAAGCATTAGGAATTAGTATTAAATGCTAATTATGCCATTTGAGTGAAAGTATTTCGGGTTGAATTTTGAATTATCGCCAGTCGTTAACCTATATCAATCCCAAACAATGTTTCTTAACCCTTTTAAATTATGGCTCTTTTTAAAGCTAAATTATAGACTTTCAGTCAAGCAACTACAGCATTAACCCTATTTATCCTAGGATCATGGTACATACATCACTCTCTTTAGAATAGAACAACTTTTGAAACGGTAACATTCACATTTCCCTATCATGTCCCTGAAGCGGGAAATTTTGAGTAATTGGCTTTTTTTTCTTTACTTTTTTTATAAAAAAATTTTGATCCCCTCTGGATTACCCTGTGTTAACGCACAAATCACAAAATCAACTGGGAAATACTAAGGGGTGTACTAAATCTGTGTATAAAATTTCAAGCTTCTATCTTTAGTAAGGGTGAGGAAACTATTTAACAATGAGCTAAGAACATTCCCACGATGACCCGGATGTAATATAAAAATTTCCTCAGACATCCCTATTTATCCTAGGATCATGATTTGTACATTATTCTCTTCAGAATAAAAGAAATTTTCAAACAGTACCCTTCAAATGTCTCTATCACCTATTTGGGACGAGAAAAACGAATTTTCTGTGTTTTTTTTTTTTTTTTTTTTTTTTTTTTTTTTTTTTACCTCTGTGGACCCCTGCCCCTGTATTAAGGCAGAGATCTGAAACAAATCTGAAAAATACTGAGGGATACACTGAGTAAATGTGCAAAATTTCAATCTCGTAGGTGCAAAAGCAAGCCCGCGAAACATAATATTCCCCAAATACCCCAGATTCCCGTATAAAACAGGATCTCAGGCAACAGTTTCCTGAGACATCCCTATTTATCCTAGGAGCATAAGACGTACATCATTTTCTTCAGAATAGAACAGCCTTTCAAATGGTAACATTCATATGTCTCCATCTGAGACGGGAAAATCACGAAAAATCTATTTTTTGTTAAAAATATCTTTTTTTTAAAGCATTTTTGCCCCTCTGGACCCCGCTGTTTCCACGCAGAGATCTGAAAACATCTGAAAATTATTAAGGGGTGCACTGAACGAGTGTGCAAAATTTCAGTCTTTTGAATGCAAAATGTAACCCGCCAAAACTTAATAATACGCATAACAAAAAATATGTTTTTAAATTTATGATGTCATCACACACTATCCTCAACGCAGAAAGGCGTGAAAGCATATGTAACGTGTTCTAAAATGCCTCCAGTCTTGAAGAAAACGAAGTAAAAAAGCCTTATTGGTACTTTTTAAATCGAATAATGAAGACTCTGCACTATCACCTAAAAATAGGTAATATAATTTAAAAGATTAAGCATTAAGGAAAAAGTACAGTAACGTTTATCAAAATAACACTTTTTATCACAAAAGTTACTGATATTTGGCAGGGGTCTATTTTTAAAAACTCAGAACTAGCTTGCGGCATGAAATACATAAATTTCGCTTAAAGTTATAAAATTAAAAAAAAATGGAGAGAGGATAGGACCCCTCTAAATACGCCCTATTATCTGGGAACAAACAAACAGACACGCACAAAAAAAAATTCGTCTTAAATGTCGATGGTGATTTCCTCGTTGGAATAGTTAATGATTTTAAAACCCAACCCAAGGTTACGAAAAGAAGAAAGTAGGATTGCTCCGTTACCTGTTCAAAACGGGATTTTCCCTAATCATCCTCTGCATGACACTTGTTTTCATACTATACCGTACATTTGAGTCTCATTGTATTATGATTATTAACTTCCATAATCGAAATAACAGAACAGAAACCGGATTTTACTTATTTTCACTTTAAATTAATTTATTTCGGAATTCGATTTAAATCAATGATTTTTATTAAATAAATCAAGTGATTTAAATCTTGATTTATATCGTGATTTAAATCAGACTGATTTAAATCAATCCACCCTGAACGACACTTTCAATAACTCAGTCAATTATGTAAACAATCTTGATTGAATCTCCTGTTGGTCGAAAGCAACGAATCAACTGGCAACTGAATGGACATTACTATCGATTATTTTATTGAGCTAAAAAATACTTCAGAGCTAGATGATTGCAGGGAACACTTCGTTTCACTCATGCGATGATCATAACTAGTCAAAATTTACGATTGAATTTCAGCCTACATCTTGTGCGCTTAAAACAATGACGCCATATTTGTGCGTCGTATGGACGGACGGTTTTAGGATTTTAATGTTGGGTAGGCTCACTACCTCACTCATGGATTCATATACCACACATTTGATACTAGGAAATATTCATAGATACTTTTGGATACATAGGTACATATAAGCCATTGAATAAGTTCTTGTATGATTGCTATAAAATGTAATCATCCAATTATGAGTCAAACTCTTAAAAGTAGCTTTAAACTTGGACAAAAAATTGGGTTAGTTTAATGCATACATATAGATTATTAAAACACACATTATTACAAATTACCTTGAAAAGCACGAAATGAAACTGAATTTGAAAGATACTCCTAGTGTAACATAAATTGTAACCGCCTTCATTTTTGTGATACAAACTTGTTCACCACTGTCTCAGGGTAACATAATTAACTTTCCACTCTTTCAATACCTAAATTGTGTAGTCTTTCTCCGTTCATTGTAGTACGTATGATTGATTTTATTCTTCTTATTGTTAAGTTCCTTCGTGGCTAAGCGGTTAGCGTACGCGCCTTTGGCGTGGGAGACCCGGGTTCGATTCCCGGCGGGAGCTCATGTGGTTCGGACTCAACGTTAATCAGTAGGTCCACGTCTCATGTAGCCTCGCTGCTCAACGGGACGTTAAACTCAAAATCAATTCAATTCTTCTTATTGTTGAAAAACTTCTTTCTGCTGAAGCCGTACTCACTTGCATTGTTAACAAAATTGAAACCAGATGTTTCAGTTCTTTTAAAACACTCCTTTAATTCAGTAATGTCGTTGCACAATCCTAGTGTGTCTTTACACTGTGGGAACATAGATTTACCTAAATCACAGTGCCCTTAGAAAATGCAATAAAATGAAATCTTTAAGTTTAACGTCCCACGCTTATGCCGGTTAGGCTAAAGGACACGGTGATAATGAGTGGAATGGAGAAAGTGGGAGAACCCCGAGAAAACCCACGAGCACGGTGTTTGTCCACCACAAAGTCCACACGGCGCGAGCTGGAATCGAACCAGGAACCCCAAGCACCAAAGGTGAACGCTCTACCACTGAGCCACCGCGCCCCCCTATAGTGGCCTTAGAAATGAATCTTTCAACTTCATGCTTGGATCTCTGTTTCCAGTGTTTTCTGTCCTTCCTTTTGCTGTGGTCTCCATAACAAAATAATCAAGACGAAATTTTTCGATATAACGTGAAAATCCAGGGAAATTCTCGTGCTTATTGATTGGCCAATATAAATACTTAATTTTTTTTGTTCTTCAGAAATAAACCAATAATAGTTTCACTGTTAATCAAGTATAGTTTTATTAAGGAAGTGCACACATGTCTGTCAAATTACTAAGATTTCATGCGGTCCAAATCGAATGGACTTTCCATGAGTGCTCCCTGGTACAGACAAAACACAGTCATTTAAAAAAAAAAAAATAATAAGATTTTTTGAGGGTCCGGGGAAAATCTTCGTGGGTATCCCCTGGCTGTAATCATATTTCCCGACGGTTGACGCTAACGATGTAACTACTGCACAACAATACACTAAGAAAGCTCATATGTAATTTAGGAAAATTATAAGAGTTGGCATATATTCTCTCTCTCTCTTCTTTCTCTCTCTATTATAATATTGGGGTCAACATTATTATCAATCAATTCTGGGTTGAATCTTTGTTTCATTAAATGTTTGTTGTTTTAAATTTTACAATCTCTTTTGCTTGTCCATCAGGGCCACTTATCATACGTCCTCCCGAAAATTTTAAATTGTAAGGTGTGTAATTTAATATTTCATTGATAAGATAATGGGAAACATCTTTTATAGGAAAACGAGTCCTTCAAGTCCGTCTACAAGTAGTCTTCTCCCGTATTGTTGACCTGCTTCTCTCTGATTTTTTTTTTTTTTTTAATATTTAAGATTTACGGGAAGATAGCCAACTATATTTCTCCGATTCGGTAGTTTTATATACCTTGTTTTTTTTTTTTTTTTTTTTTTTTTTTTTTTTTTTTTTTTTTTTTTTTTTTTTTTTAGTTAAAAATGTTTTGTGTATAAAAATTGATTTTATTTCTTTGTTCGCGAAGATTTGTGTAATTAAGCTGTAACACTAGTAAACGACAATGATTTATTATAAAACTTAAAATGAAAAGATTTTACAATTTACTTTAAATACAGCGAATAAATATTATCCCATGACTGATTTTTAAAAAGTTATAATTTTAAATTATGTCCTTGCTCGTATATTTCTTTGTGTTTCTACTATATGTAAGAGCAGGGATAAAAGTAAAGGGGAATGCGGGAGGACATCGTTCTCCCACTTCTAAAACTATCTACGGTGTTCCTCCACTTTCTAAAAAAAAAAAAAAAAAAAAAAAAAAAAAAAAAAAAAAAAAGTGGGCTAAGATAGGCACGGGGGACAACGTGACGTCATCCGTTCCCCTACCTTTTCAGGTCCACTTTTACCCTTATGTAAAAGTAAACTGAGAGCATGACTGTTAACGTTTACGAATAACGTATTTTCGCTCAGAATTGCACGAGTAAAACAGTAATAGAAAATTACGAGTTTTCATAACTAGAGTAGCTCTTAGTTATTTAGTAGCAACAGAATATAGGGAATATACAATTTTAAGCAAATTTCTGATATAATAAATTTTCACTGTACTGTTACATGACAGTGTTGTTAGGAGAACTAAATAACTTGAAGAGTTGATAATGAGTGCGGGGTAAGGGGACTCAGAAGGAAATATTATATAACATCATAACAAGGTCTTCTAAAAAAGATTTTTCCAATTTTCAGAACTAAGGGAGCATGCCCCCCCCCCCTAGGAAATTATCCTACTTACGCCAACGCTCAATGGCCAGCCAATACTGCTGAAAGAAAACGCTGATACAGCTTGCGTTCTAAGAAACTGGAGCATGGTTTCGCTGGAGAAGAACAAACACATAGGAAACAAGAGTGGTCATGAGAGGATAGGAAAAAGCAAATTAAAAAAATAATAATGAGAATTAGTGACTAGTCCTCAGAAAAAAAAAAATGCTATTGACACATTTAGCATATTGCTAATATGTAGCAATTTAAATCATCACTGGGACTGCCCTTGGCTTGTATTTTTAATAATTCAATGACTGAAAAATACAGGAAAGAAAGGACAATATTAAAATATAGAACAAATACACATAAATTTCCAAAATATAGGAAAATAGAACGGCCGGGAGGCCAGGGTTTCTGATAGCGTTATGAAAAAAAAAACAGTTTTAGGGGGGGGGGTTGATGGGAAACTGAAAAATCTTTCCCGTGTTCTTTCAGTGGCACATATTCTGCACCCCAAAATGTTGGTACTTCTGGTAGGGCCATAATGACGAAATTTGGCATGCTTGTAGGTTTATTTAGTGAAAGTATTTCGGGTTGAATTTTGAATTATCGCCAGTCGTTAACCTATATCAATCCCACGGAAACACGGAAAAGGGTCTACTGTGGCGGAATTTCGAATTTCATATTACTTTTTGAAAACAAAATAGTGGATCCAATATAGTGGTGTTAAAAATAACTCCATTTAAAAAAAATCGGTATTAAGGAGTTTTCCTGGTTAATGACAAAATTAACTAGTTGCTATATTTTATTGAATATTTTAATTCATTTCACATCAAGCAAAAAGAAAACCTGCAAACTTGCCGAAAATCGAATGTATGTATAACCGTCGAAAAACGTGAATAAATCAAAATTGCGAAAATTGATGCAGTTACTTTGTTTTGTATGAATGAAGAACGATGTAAAAAATCGAGAAAAATTGAGAGTGGAAATTCGTGGGACTTTTGACTTGTGTATATCTTAACATTTGCACTGTAAACTGAAAAGTGTATATATATATATATAAACCGAACGGCCTTCTCGGAGGGCGGATGAAGGTCAGGGCACCTTCTTGTTCTTAGGAGGGGAACTGTCCTAAAAGGCGGATGAACCGCTAGATGCTCAACGGCATGGAGATATGAAAAGGAAATGGGAATACTACCACATTATCTTTTTCCCAGAAGGGACGAAGGAGGAGAATAAATAAATAAATATGATGGTTCTTTCTGAGGTAAAAAAAAAAAAAAAAAAGTCCCTCGTTCGGATCTCCGGGTGGGGACTACTCCGGGAACAATCATCAGCGGAGAAAATAATAATAATTTTCATTTCAACATAGAAACCTGGAAGGTACGGACTCTACGACGAGAGGGAAAACTTGAAAATTTAAAAGTGGAAATGGACGAATGTAAAGTGGACATAGTGGGCTTGAGTGAAGTCAGATGACCAAGGAAAGATGAGATAGTATCGGGTAATTACAGAATATACTACTCCGGTGGCGGTAAGGCCGAAAAAGGTGTCGCGATAGTAATGAAGAACGAAGTGGCAAGAAATGTAACCGAAGTGGAATACTGCAATGACCGCTTGTTTGTAAAACTACATGCAAAACCAGTGGATATTGTGATAATACAAGTGTATATGTCAACAACCGACCATGTTGATAGTGAAGTAGAAGTAATGTATGATCAGATTAGTGACACGTTGCATCAGGAAGGAAGAGGTAAGGTCAGCGCCATAGTAATGGGATACTTCAACAGCGTAATAGGAGAAGGACCTAAGAATAAGGTAGTGGGACCGTTTGGACTAGGTAGAAGAAAAGGACGAGCAACATGACCTGGTGGTGATGAACACGTGGTTTAAGAAAAGAAAAACCAAGCTGTACACGTGGAAAAGTCCAGGAGATAAGAAATGCTACCAAATCGATTATATTCTTGTGAAGCAACGTTTCAAAAATAGTGTACGAGACGTAAAGACACTGCCAGAAGCGGACATTGATTCGGATCACAGTCTCCTGGTGGCGGAAATGCAAACCTGGTTAAAGTCAATCAAGAGAAATGAGAAGAGAAATCGATAATGGAACTTAGAGCGACTAAGAAATATCCACTATGATGTGAAAGAAGAAATTGAAGAAAAATTCTGTGCAATGGACAATGTGGTTGACAATATAGAGAATAGTTGGGGAAAAGTTAAACAGATTCTACTTAACACACTCCACAATAACATTAGCAGGATGGAAAGAGCACCGAGAAAACCATGGATATCTGAAGCAATGATTAAGAAGATGGAGGAACGCAGAAGGGCGAAAAATACGGACATCAAGGAATACAGAATGCTGAATAATGAATTGAGAAGAGAGACGGACAAAGCCAAAGAAAAGTACATGGAACAGATATGTGAAGTATACGAAGATCAACAAGGTAATGTAACCACTGACCATCAAAGAATCCTTAGAATTTGGGAGGAATTTATAATCGATATGTATGATCAGAAGAACCGCCCGAAAGATATTGCGATCGAAGCAGAGGAAAAGGTGGATGATGATGAAAAAGGGCCCAGTATATTGAAAAGTGAAGTAGTACAAGCAATCAAAGACATGCGAAGGAGAAAGGCCACTGGAGAAGATATACCAGTAGATTTGCTCAAGGGATTAGAAGACAACGCAATGAAAGTACTGACTTCACTTATTAACAAGATCTACCTGAGTGGAAAATGGCTAAAGGATTTTCTTGACGTTACAATGATTGCATTGCCCAAGAAAAAGCACGCAAAGTGCAGCGATCACAGAACCATTAGCCTGATTTCCCACACTGTAAAGATCATTGCACCCATACTGAATAGCCGGCTGGAAAGCACGATAGATGAGAGGTTAGATCAATTTGGATTCCGGAAAGGAAAAGGCACCAGAGATGCTATTGGATTGATGAGTATTATATTACAAAGAACTCTTGATGTAAAGGAAGAGTTGTGTTTGCGCTTCATCGACTGGCGAAAAGCTTTCGACCGAGTCAATTGGACGAAACTTCTGAAAATACTTAAAGAAATCGGAGTCAACTGGAGAGATCGAAGACTCATTCAAAACCTGTACACAGGACAACGAGTGAAGCTGCGCTTGAATGAAGGAGAAATCAATAGTGCGGAGATTGGAAGAGGAGTCAGACAAGGATGTAGTTTGTCGCCCCCAATTATTCAATATTTACAGTGAATGTTTAATGAAGGAAGCATTAATGGGAATTGGAGATTAAGATTGGAGAGCAGATCATTAACAAGATCAGGTATGCAGATGATACGGTTATAATAGCTAAAAGCGAAGGAGGATTACAGGAGATGATTGACAAAATAGTTGACACAGGAAAACTGTATGGAATGGAAATTAACATCAAAAAGTTGAAAGTCATGAGAATATCCCGTGGAAACACCCCTTACGGATCAGAGTAGAACAAAGAGAACGTGAACAGGTCGATAATTTCAAGTATCTGGGAAGTATTTTGACGAGAGACGCTTACTGCACCGAAGAGATCAAGTCAAGAATTGCCATAGCTAAAGAAACATTCAACAAGAAAAGATCACTCTTAACTAGCAGGCTCATTACTGGACTTAAGAAGAAGTTGGTTAAGTGCTATATATGGAGCATTATATAGCACTTAACCAATAATGAGCAATTCCGTATGGTTCAGAGAATTGGACATTACGGAAGTTAGAGAAGAAATATTTAGAGAGCTTCGAAATGTGGTGTTGGAGGAAGATGAAGATAAAATGGACAGAGAGAACAACAAACGAAGATGTTTTAAAACGGATAGGAGAGAAGAATACACTTCTAGCCACCATCCTTCGTAGAAAGGTCAATTGGATTGGACACATCTTGCGAAGAAATTGTCTTCTTCACACCGCCATAGAAGGAAAGATGGCAGGGAAGCGAAGAATAGGAAGAAGAACACAGCTGATGGATGATTTGAAAGATAGGAGAAAATATTGGGATTTAAAAAAGGAAGCTGAAGATCGAGAAAAGTGGAAGGAACATTTCCAGGCCCAAAGCTAAAATTGAAAAAATCCTCATTAGTCCCAGGACCTGCCCAAAAGGCACTAATAATAATAACGGTACCGTTAATAATAATAACGGTAAATGTTCCAATAATTTAATAATTAAATTTTATTGCATTTTATTTATGCAGATGAAATTTTATTTACGTACTTTCATTCGTTTACATCATTTGATAAAATAGAGTAACTGCGACTTTAGTCAAAAATCGCCTAATTACAGAGATGGTACAATCCGCGGCAAAAAACCTGCAACATGAGGATGTAAGTTTATTGTGAAACTACGCCTAACAGCACAAGGAATGAACATAACGTCTAAGTGGAACGAATCACGCCAGGATAAACCTCGGCCTCCTCCCATGCACACTTATTTTGGAGCAAAAGACTTCGTCATTTCACAATAAACTTATATGCTCATGTTGCAGGTTTTTTGCCGCGGATTGTACCAATTTAAGGTAACTAGTGGGATTGGTTGTAGGATGACTACGCTGAATAAAACTAGGAGTTTCCAACAAAGGTCGCAGATAAACTTCCGTATTGAGATCCTGATCACGTATGCGGTTTATTCCGAGAACATCCTGTATAAACGAAACTATATTCTAATTTACTCAACTACAAAATGTTCTTGGATGAATTATGATATGAACTATCCATAAATATTTCGGACAGAATATACAATTATCTTTCATCAGCATAGGCTTATTTCAATTTAAGAAAAAAGTTGATCACATTCTAAGAAGCAACTTCAGTGGAAATAAAATCAAAATAATTTTTGACTGTAAGACGCTCCTACGTAACAGTAGTAACAAAAACACTTTTGTTAAGATGCACATTAAATGAGGCACTAAATAATAAATTTTTTTTTTATTCCAGATATCTTACAAAATTCAATATTCCCATGATTTTAGTAGCATGTATCTGGTTCAAATATACTGTTGGTATGCTTTTATGAGAGGACATTTACTGTATATGCGTTGTGAAGACTTATCAGGCATGAAGTACGTTTGTAAGTATGTTGAGGCGTATATTTCAATAATAAATAATATTATTGGTTTATATAACAGTCATTGAAGTTCTCTCAATTTTCGAACTTTGCGACAGTTATCATGGAAAAACAACAGGGTTGGCGAAAACCATGGTTTTTATTGAAAAAACCAAAAAAAAAACAGTTTTTTTTTTGTTTAAACCCGGTTTCTTTGGTTTAAACCAGTTTTTTTTTTGTTTAAATAATTTGCTCTGTGTATTTATATCACATATGGACAAAAAAAAGTTTGTTTCGCCTTGGTGTTATTTTGCAACAACCGGGTTATGTTGGAAGGGGTCACATAACGCTTAAAGCGGAATCCAACCGCTTCTCGGCTTACATCCGAAGGAAATTGTCCTTCATTTGGACTCGAAACCGGGACTAATTGGCCACAACTGCGATACGTCTGCCGACTCACTCACGGAGGACTCCTGATAAAAATACGTTGTACTGATCTTTACATACTTGTTAATATAATTGTCAAGAGTCATTTTAGAAGGACAAAAAGATAAATAGTTGAACAAGTGTAACCATTATACAGATTTACATATGGACAATTTCAAAATACTGCAGAGTACAGAAGAACTAATTTAGTCCAAGTTAGTTCACTACGACTTTTATTAGTCCAAGTTAGAAATACAACGACTTAATTGGCATATCAGTACGAAAAGTGAATAAAGATACGAATTATTTAAGTCCACTTTGACCCATTTATACATAAATAGATATCAAACATACTTCTGATTTCAATAAATGCCTCTCGTGCGGTTTGTATGACCCTCCCCCCCCCCCCCCCAAGTACAGAATTTCGATGTATTTTATCAATAGTAAACATTATTAGAACGAAACATTTAGAATTTTTCTATGATTGCAACTGCATAATAATAATAATAATAAAAACTATAAAAAATCACATAAGAAACATTCATAAACTTATACAAAAAAAACAAAAGTTGCTTTTGTAGTATAATCCCTTTGAGTAATGAATGGGGAATTTAGGTCTGAATATAATACGAATAATATACGGGAGTAAAACGTGATAACCCACAAAGTGTGTCCATCAAGATTTTACGAATACACACTTTTACGAACATATTTCGCTTTTTGGTTTAAACCTTTTTTTTTTAAGCTGGTTTAAACTACCTTGGTTTAAACCAGCCAACCCTGATAAACAACTATTACTTCTGTTTTTAAGCTAAATTTTACTAATTCTAGTAATTAACAATTACCCTCCATTATGTCTTTGTATCAGTGTCGTAGTCGAAGAAAACTTGTCTACATTTAAAATTCTTGTTTGTAATTGCATTATTTTACGCTAATATTGAACAAAAGTATTGATATATTGTTCTCCTCAAGCTTCCTTACGAATCTAAATCTTCAAAATTTTAAATTTATAAAAGAAATGTAGGAATTTAGATAAATGTTACAATTTAAAATATTTTGCGTATGGGTATACTATGTTTATTGAGACAAAGAACAGAATTTAGAATATTTTATTAGCGATTATATCTTAAAATACATGGTTACGTATTAACATTACAAAATTATTTGTTTGAAAAAGTAGACTGACTAAAAAACACTATAAAAGGTTTAGAAGATGGGTAGAAAGTAAATACAGTTATAGTATACAAATATTTACATTTTGTCAAGGAGCGAATTAAAATTGTGCTCGACTAGATACTTTATAGTCTATCTAGTAAGTTTAATATAAAATAACCACAATTAGGATGCAGATCTATTTTTCGTCGTTCCTTTCAGCACTTTTCTAGACACTGGTTGATGGCTTGTTCAATATAACTATTTAGGAGATCCAAAATATACATAATGTTCAGCAATATTTGACCATCGCAGACACGTTTTAAAGTCTGTAATTAGCATCACTTGTACATAACAACTGTTACACTCTTGGCTTCTTCCCGATTCTGCTATGTCCTTCGACTGCAATCGCACATTTATCTTGAACATCATCTGGTACACATGCGTCACCTCCAGCCACAGCATCTACGCTACGTTTGCGACTGTTACCTGTCGGAGAGCTCTGCTTAAGAGTTTCCACATCGTTGAAAATTACTTGTGCACCACCTCCTACAGTAGGTACGATATCAGCCTAAAAGATCAACATATGTTAATAATATTACATATAAGTGCATTATAAATAGAAAATCAGTTCAAAAATTGAAGACCTGAATTGCAGAACATCCCAAATCGACCGGAGTAATTTTTTTATTTTTAGAACAAAGACAAGATGATTATACTTTGCATGCTATTCTGTTCAGCTGAAATTATTATTTTATTTATTTATTTATTTATTTATTTAAAAAAAACTTTTGATTTGGACTTACGTATTATGCAAGTGAAAGCCCTTAAAACATAGATGCTAACATAAACAAAAAACGCGAAATACGAAGAAAAAGAGTGAACTTGGGATGTTTTGAAATTCAGGTCTTCAATTCTCGGAGTAAATCCTCTTTTCTTCATTTACCATCTTAAAAGTGACACAAAATTTACAAGACGGACGTCAGCATTAAGTTAAGTAACAATTGAAAGTTCAGAAGCAAAATCAGTGAAATTATATTAGAAAGCATGAAATATGAAGTAAATATATCTTACATCATAATCGAAAAGTACTATATTTGAAAAGTGAAGATTTTACTGCTCATTTTATTGTGCAAAGCATGAACTGTACAATTTGTTCAATGGCAACACTATTATATTGCTTTGGCCTAGAAAAGCGAAAATATTAAGGTCTAGACATTTTATTGCACCCTGAAGTCGAACATTGTTTAATAACTTTTCAATATATTATTAAAATTAAAGACAAATAATATTATAATATTTTCCGTAAGTATAAGCTTTGCTTTGTGTATAATTAAATGCAAACTTATTTGCTGAGCAAAACAATATATTTACTTTAAAAACTAAATACTTGTGACAGTTTCGCCAACTAACTTTTTGGTTTCATCAGACACTATGATATACAGGAGTACAAGGTTGTGTGTATAAAAGATTGTACATTAATCCTGTATATCATAGTGTCTGATGAAGCCAAAAAGTTAGTTGGCGAAACTGTTGCTGTGGCGAAAATGTATTGTTTTGCTCAGCAAATAATACGTTTGTATTTAAAGAATACAGAAATTATTTTAGGGACAGAAATATGTTAACAATATATACGGAAAAGTAAAACTACACTGTTAAATGATTCTATACATGATTTACCATCTACAAGTATTTGTTTTGATTCGTATTAAAGAGTAACACCTCAAGAGGAATGTTCAGGAAAATGCGTAGAAGGGTGAAAACAACTATAGGTGAGAACGTATCTACTCTTAAGCACAAAAATTCATTAAAAGGTAGAACGAAAGTACAGATCGGTCATACCACAAAACAGTTTCAGCAGTGGAAAAGTCTATCTCTAACAATTTAGGAAAACGGAGGTCGAAAGCGCGATCATGTTTGTCATCTTGAACATTTGGAAGTTTGTACACTACGAGCACTTCGGAGGGCCAGACTGTCAATATCTACTTTCATTGCTCTAAACTCTCTGAAGGAGAACAATTAGCTCAAAATACCTAAGTGTAGTATGAAGAAAATTTAATACCTCATTTACAAAACACCTGCTCACAAAGCGTATTAAACTGTAACTTTTTCGGCCGCAACATAATGAATAACGTTCTTCACTAGTCCTACTCGTCGGAATTAGCTCCTTGGACTACCACCTCCTCCCAAAAATGAAACTCAAGCTAACTGACAGCCATTTTGAAAATGTGAAGATTCATCATTACTCGCAGAAGATACTTGACACAATTGAACTCGACTTTGAACGGAGCATTCAAACGGGAATTGTGTGTCGTTGAATGCGAGGACTCGTTTAAAAATTGTTCTAATTTGTTTAACAATTAAATTGTTCTAAAAAACTAATTATAGGTGTGATTTGAATTGTCTGATTAAATAGAATTGTTGTATTCTATTTAATATTGAGTCTGAATTAGCTTTATTACAAAAATTAGCGAATACTTGGATGTAAAGCATAGATATAAAGCTTGGATATATTTAATTTGCCCCCAATTTATAAGAAAATTGGTAAAAATGATATATTCCATTGTGCTATACATTATTATTTCAGAATTAAGCATTTGATATCCTACCAATCGTAAATCCCTACTATGTAACTTGGTAACTGACACTAAAATTTCTGCACTGTAGTAATACTCTGGGCACCAAAGTAAAGAACCTCTAACTTAGTAGGCATTTTCGAGGAAAAGCTGGCATACAGTATTTTCGCGAAGTTCAATGTCCACATAATACAAATTCACCGTATGCCACCGAATTTAGGTCCCCGTAGTTTTGTAAAATTCACCAGAAAAATGTAGGCACTACGCAATTTTTTGTGTATCGAGATTGACCGGTACATTGAAGAATTATATGAAAGTCGCTAGATGGCAGGAAACTTAAATTCACTGTAACTAACATTACTCACAATTCTTTTTTAACAATAAGGACGGATTATGATATAAAATTAGAAATGTTGGCATATTTTTGGAACTACGAGGCCAGAATATTTTGCTTAAATTTCGTGCTTTCTTGCTCTATTTTCTGTGTTTTTTGATGGTTTAGGTATATTAGGTTAGGATATTTGGATTTGAGGGCCAGAATTCTTTGCTTAAAATTCGTACTTTCTTCCTATATTTTCTGTGTTTTTGATGGTTTAGGCTAGGTTTGGTTAATTAGGTTAGTTTATGTTATGTTAGTAGTTAGTAATTACACTTGCGTAATATCAACTCATTTCTCCTGTAAACATGGTGATTTTACCTGATTTTGCCACTCCAGTTCCAAACTTATCCCGAAATTGTAATAAAATAAACTTTTAAGTCCGCATTCTGTTAAAGTTGTTTGTATCTAGTTAAGATAAATATCAAGTCTTGCAGGATAGTTTGTTGAACTTCCATGCCTATGATCTTCGTTTACCTTTCGTCATTACAAGGCTTATGCTGATAACAATAAGAGATATTCTTGTGTTCTTAATTAATAAGTGTTGTACTCTTTATTGTTCTTTAAACATTATGTAAATGCTGTTCAAATATTTATTTTACTAACAGGGCTCGAAGTGTTCAAACCCGCCCTACCCCAGAGTAGAAGCTTAACATCTTCCTCGCTACTAAAATAATATAAATTACATATCATGCTTAGATCTCCTTGTTCTGTATGCTTAACCAGATAAATACACCAGTAAATAAATAAATCCTGACACTTATCTCCCAATGAAACTACCAACGTTCATGGCCCCAGAGAAGGCGTTACCTTCTACGGCTTCCCTATCTTCGGATGGGAATGAAATTGCACATTTAAAAAATCGTCATTACAACGTATTTTTGAGGTAATTTACTTTACGGAAGATAAAGTAAACGCTATCGTTATTCTCCAGTTCTTTAATTCGTTAGTGCTGTTGTCATTACGGTAATTTCGGATTTTGTTGTGTTTCTGAATTGATGACATTATTCAGATTCCAATATGGAAGCTGTTTGCAGTCTAAAAAGTAATGAGAAGCCCGATGTTGAAGAGTGCCTTATCTGTCAAGAAAGAAGTGAGAGATTAATATGTGGCACACAACGAGGTCTAGAGATGTTAAGTAAAGCTTCCGAGACAATAAATAAACTACTTGACACGGACAACAAATCTGCAATCAATCGGATCCAAACAGTAGTATCATCAGGTGTCAACGTACTGTGGTGGCATAAGTCATGTTTTTCATCTTCCACAAGTAAGACTAAGATTCAGCGACTACAAAAGAGAGCTAACAGCTCAGGAACCGAAAATTACATATCACCCAAAAAGCTGAGAAGCTTAACACGATCAGTCAATTTGGAGATTTTGGTCTTTTAGGCAACGAAAGAAACTATGTTCACAACGAGACAATGAAATAACGAGAAATAACATTGCTGTGTAGTACAAATGCGAACTTACCTTATATACTTTGGTTTCAACTTCGCCAGCTGAATCTTGCTCCATAGTTGTGAGACAATATTTCGAAACTTTCGGATTCGCCACATCTTTAACATCTGTCAGCTTAGTTACAGATTTTTTCTTTTTCATTTGAGGTTTCATTACAGTTCCCAATTCCACAGGAGCTACTGGTCTATGGTCTAACCATTTCTGACCATCTGCAGATAGAGATCTCCTATGTCTTGGATTGGAAACAGCGATTCCCTGGAATTACACACGTAAATTATATAACTGACTTATATTTAACTTCATAATACATTTTATACTTTATTTTTTCTGGTACTCTCTGAGGGACCCTGGGGCAACTTTGTTTCCCTCTATACGTGGTACTTCTGAAATGATGGCATACGTGTTTTTTAGTTTTGATATCTGTTGAGTCATTTCAGATTTCTAGGGATGGGAAACGAATTTTCAATGCAAACTTTATTTACATTTTGACCTGCGCCATTTTCTACAGGTTTACTATAGAGTATCGAAACTTATTCCATCGTCTTTCTTTTCAAAATAGCTTTCAAATGATATACTACTTGAAGCCCTTGGCATTTGAAAATTTTGAGTTGGACCTCGTCTGGGACAGCTTTGTTTTCCTCTATACGTGGTACTTTTGAAATTATGAAATACGTGTTTTCTCGTTTTGCCATATATTTCACCATTTCCGAGTTTTAGGAGTGGCAAAGGACTTTATGGACATGAACTATAACTATATATACAGTATGTATACAAGTATGTACATGAACAACTATTCCATTCGAATCATACTTCTAAAACTCATCGTCAATCAAATTTCACCCTCACTGCACTGAGTATACAACGTAAAGCATTACAACTTAAATTTCTCAAAATAGGTTATTACAGTTGTATAACTGAAATCTTAGATGATAAAATATTAAATAAACCAGCAAGGAAAAATATCTATAAACAATAAAATAAAACCAACTTATAAATTCGTCATACGATTAATTTGCAGAAACTTTTGGATACCGCTATGTTGAAATTTTCTGTGATACTAAATCGTGATTTACTTTTCACGGCCTTAATACTCACGACCTCCACATGGCAAATGGTCATGTTGCTCGTTGAGGAAAAACATACTACCTTCATCAAGAATGTTGCATAGTTAAGTATTACATTTGTACTGTGACTCATTCTTGTTTCCGTGGGAGATATTTGAGTTCATTCCGTACTGAACAGTATTGATGAATATTACTATCATCAGCGAGTACAGGACATTTATTGGCATATTGCTAACATATTCAGCGAGATGTCCTCCATATTCCTTTGCAACTAAGAAGCTCATTAATAGTTATGAAATAGTGAGTAAACAAGATCAAGATCGGTTTGCTATGCTAAGACTCTTCCTTTCCCAAGTGAGATGTGATTTATAATAGGACGGAAATGCAAAAGACACGAGTGTGTATAAAAACGATTCGAAATTTGACACCTGTTC